>NC_041746.1:9920657-10190657 GCF_004115215.2 Ornithorhynchus anatinus | reverse complement strand
AATTAACTACTGCAGGTAGGAACACGGGCTCCCTTTCTGCTGGGATCACCGAGTCACACTTCAAGCCATTTCATAATGGCGGTGATAATGGAAAGGAGTTCCATTTTAGCAAATGAAATCATCTGTCATAGCGGACCATTTCGTTCACCACCTTCAAAAGTTCAGTCTGGCCTAAAGAGAGGCACAAAGTTGTCAATTAGTCTTTCTCCAGAGACTAATTTTGCCAGAGCGAAGTATTTATACACTCACATCTATATATTGAGAGGTCTTTCCCCATTCATTGTTATTAGATGTGGGGTGTGTGAATGCATGTCTGTATGAAAATCACATCAGTGGTTTCCATTCTTCCTTTCAGTTTGGACATAGTGGTAAACATTCAATTCCATTAGTAGCAAATCCAGTATATCAATTAATGACAAATAGCTCTGCACCCTATGGGCAATTTATAAATACTTAGTGACTGCCAGTCCCTTCCCTTGAGGACTTTATAATCAAATACAAGAGGCAACCTTCACTCCCCGCACCAAACTTACAATGAGTACAAAGGCCTACATATAGGTACAGAAATTCTCAGAGTACCTTGAGGTAGCAGAGTTGTCTCCCGGAGCAATTTCAGAACGTATAAATCCCTGAGATTACCTCTTCCATACATTAGAGGAAATAGAGGTCTCCTCCTCAACGCTCCACCCCCAGTAACAAGGATGGAGGATAAAATGATCCCTAATTCTCTCTGTGAATGAAGATTCTACACAAAGCATGTATTCATTCATTGGTATTTACTGAACACTTACTGTGTGCAGAGCACTGTACTAAGCGCTTGGAAACTACAATTCGGCAACAGGTGTGTAACAGGTCGATAGTCATCCCTACATTCTAATCAAGTCCACGAGGTTAATAATTTTCCCTTGGGAAAATCTAATTGATGGGCTCTAATTGGTTGTGGTGCTTATCCTTATCTGATCATGCACTCACTCTATGACCACGAGCGTCATAGAGAAAAGAAGACCGAAAGGCTGGGGGAGCTGGGACAGTATAACCGTTTTCAAGGACAAGAAGGGATAATAATAATGATGATTACTTTGTGCCAAGCACTGTGTTTAGTGCCGAAGTAGATACAAAAGAATCATCTATGACATAGTCCCTGTCTGGCATGGGGCTCGCTGTCCAAGAAGGAGGGAGAACAGGTGTTTTAACCCCATGTTACAGATTCAATCGAAGACCCTGAAGCACAGAGAACTTAATATTATCAATCATGTCACACAGCAGGCCAGTGGCAGGGCCAGGAGTAGAGCATGAGTCTCCTTGGCTTTCAGTCCAGTGTGTTTTCAATCCAGTGTCTGTCCACTAGACTCACCAGGCAATGCTGCCTCAGGAAGAGATATATAGTTTTTATGGTGTTAAGCGCTTACTCTGTGTCAAACACTATTCTAAGTGCTGGTGTAGGTACGAGTAATGGTGTCTGTTCTTTCTTCCTATTGAAAATCAGACAGAAGGGGAGTGCAATGGAGAATTGTTCTGTCACTTGTCTGCTGTGTGATTTTGGGCAAGTCACTTCACTTCTCTATGCCTCAGTTACTTCATCTGTAAAATGAGGATTAAGACAGCGAGCCTCATATGGGACATGGACTGTGTCCAACCTGACTAGCTTATATCTACCCCAGTGCTTTGTACAGCATTTGGTATACAGTAAGCACTTAAATACCACCATTACTGCTATTATGATAATTGCTCAGTCCTTTTAACTTGGGCAGGGCAAAGCCACCCACTGAACTCTTCGTATGGTTTGGTATTAAATGGTTTCAATTTTAAAACTCTTATAGAAACAGTAAAATATTTCACCAAAACCACTTTGAGCAGAAATGGTTAAATATGTCTAGAATTTTTATGGCTGAATGTCCTGAGGAAGATAAAGACCCAGTCCTGACTTACATTGAGAAGAACTTCCTGGAAATGGAAAGTTGATTTAGGACTTGAAGAAACAAAGTCTAGGATGCAACTGGAGCTAGATGGGTGTAACCTCTGATTAATTTTCTAATTTCTAATTGTTTCCTGTCTGTTAAGGGTTACAGTTACCTTTGGTCAGTGGTAATTTATGAGATATTTCAAGAACAGAGAAAAGGTGGCATGTAAGTGACCCAATAACAAAAGACGTGCTGTCAGATGAGAAACATCCCTGTTCCCCCATCAGGAATGGTTGAAAAAAAGAATTCACCCTTGGGCAACTTCTGCAAGCGTACTAATGATGCAAAGACATTTCATTTTGTATTTAAAGATCAACTTTCTGCATTTATCTCCTTTAATCACAGACTGCAGAGGAAGTCTGGATATGCAGTGTATATGTCTATTTCATTGTTTAAAGCGCTGAACTTGTCAGTATGCTGGAGGGGTGATCTGGAGAGCACCTGCAGTAAAAGGTATTTAGAATGGAGATAGGCAAAATAAATCTTGTAGCTCTACCGAGTCATGCTTCTTCATTATAGATAACCAAGCCCATTGCTGGAATTACACTTAACTTCCCTTTAAGATGTCCTTCTTTCTGATAGAGAAGTAGTATCTTAGGGATGTGGAATGTGGCACTGAACTCAATTACACCAATGGCAATAAATGAAAAAATAATGTATAACTAGTTTGATCATTTCAACACAGTATATGTAAATATGTTGAAGTCATTTTTTTAAGCACAAAGGTTCATAAATCCTAGGAATTAGATCCTGGGAATTAGGCCCATTTAAACATCACTGGAGAGATGTTATAGTGAAGATGATATGCATGCTATTTCCATATATATGTATATACATACACATATATGTGTACATACATTCATGTGTACACACACACACACACAGCCTGCACAGATCTGTGCAAAAGGAAAAAAATACCTCCACACATTAATGTTGCCATGGCTAAATAACATTCAAAAACAACTGATATTTTAGGTTGAAAGTTACTAGCAACTCAAAGAAAAGGAGAATAATAATAATAATGGTATTTGTTAAGCACTTACTATGTGCCAAGCACTGTTCTAAGCACTGGGGTAGATACAAGGGTAATGAGGTGGTCCCATGTGGGGCTCACAGTCTTAATCCCCATTTTACAGATGAGGGAATAATAACGTTGGTATTTGTTAAGCGCTTACTGTGTGCAGAGCACTGTTCTAAGCGCTGGGGGAGATACAGGGGAATCAGGTTGTCCCACGTAGGGCTCACAGTCTTAATCCCCATTTTACAGATGAGGTAAGTGAGGCACAGAGAAGTTAAGTGACTCGCCCACAGTCACACAGCTGACAAGTGGCAGAGCTGGGATTCAAACTCGTGACCTCTGACTCCAAAGCCCGTGCTCTTTCCACTGAGCCACGGAACTGAGGCACAGAGAAGTAAAGTGACTTGCCCAAGGTCACAAGCAGACAAGTGGCAGAGCTGGGATTGGTACTCATGACCTCTAACTTCCAAGCCTACGCTCTTTCCACTATGCCACACTGCTTCATACTCACCCAATCAAATGTATTTATTAAGCGCTTACTCTGTGCAGAGTACTGTACTAAGCACATGGGAGAGTACAATGTAATAGAGTTGGTAGACACATTCCCTGTCTGCAACTCTGCTAATTCTCCAAACCTGCCATTTACTTTTTAATGTCATTGCTACTAGAGTATAAGCTCCTCAAGGAGAGGGATTGAGTCCACTAACTTTATTGTACTCTCCCAAGCATTTAGTACAGTGCTCTGCACAAACTTCTCAGTGAGGACTATTGATTATTTGAAGGTTTTATTTGCACTGCTGTCAAGTTTTCGGCACAAATCTGCCACAACTTACTAGAAAACAGATGAAAATTAGTGTGTTCAATTATCAGCCTGGTAAGGGAAAATAGCTCTTGGCCCATTGATAGCAGACAGTCACGACAAGCCAAAATGAAGAGAGTTGAAATGGGGCTCCCACAGGGCATCCAGTTCAAAGTGATCTTCATTTTAGAGTATTTGACATGTTATTTCATTTTATCATAGGCTTCTAAATCTAACGCCTTCTTGAATGCATTTTCTGTGAGCAGCAAATATTTGAAGTATTCTGATGACCAGAAATAAGTGCAGAAAATTCATAGCTTTTTTTTTATTTCTAGTATCTGGATGCAAACAGTCTAACACTATCCTGTCCAAGTTGGTTGAAACAAGCATCTTTTATTCACACATGTTTAAAGGGTTTTAAAATATTCATAGGTAATGTCTTTTATTATTATTTGCCACCAGTAGAGTAGATTTTAAAAAATGCATGGGCTCAGATATGATATCATGCTGATATAAATGAAAAATTGTTTGAAAAATCTATTATAATTCCCCACAGTCCTTTCCTTCCTTAAGTACTTACTCTTACCCCCCAAGCATGTGTTTCTTGAGAAAAAGCAGACAAAGCTACAGTGGGTGTGGTGCACCTCAATCTGCTACTATTTCTAGTTTCTCACAGATTTCACAGAAATTACTGTTTTGAAAAATAAAACCAGAAGAAAAAAAATACAACTTTCCATGACATGTTTCCTCAGCAGTTTTCAAGGCTGTAGTAGAAGTGAAAGGTGTGTGATAATGGGGTGAAATTTCAACGTAGGTATGAGATGGCATCTACGTTTCAGCTAGTAAGACGATATATGAAATTTCTACATTGGAAATCGCCCTTAGGGAGATGGAAGAACCTGGTAAGGTTCAAGAATCAAGTGCAGTTCTGGAGAGAAGCTGTCAGGAGGGGTGATTTGATAAGCAACATGTTGAAGCTTTGACAGAAAGACTTGCTTGTGCCCAATGCCAATCACTCAGTCTTTGTCAACTGAATTGCAATCCTTTCAGAGATGGCATCCATCTACCCTGACACCCAAAATATAGGGTGCACTGTCACTATGTTTCAGGGAGGAAAATGTGTTGGTAGCAAATAGAAAAGGCAGACATCTGAACCTTGCCTACTTGTTGATGCATATTGCTTGGCAGGTCATGAGAAAGAATTACTCATTTTCTCAAACAAAATCATTTTAAATAGACAGGTGAACCAGTGGAAAGACCACTGAGCTAAGAATGAAAAGGCATGGGTTTTAGGCTTGGCTCCAGTACTGAGGAGTTTTGTGGCCTTGGACAAGTCATTTAACTTCTCTCAGGTCCCTTGTGTGTGAATTGGGGAATATACCACCTATCTTCATAATGAGGATAATATGGAAAGAAAAGCACTGTAAAAATCTAAAGTATTAACATTACATATAATGAAAGAGAGTACCTGTTTTCCTACCTAATCAGTCGGATTTATTGGGCACTTTGTGTAGAGTACTATATTAAGTGCTTAATTAATTAATTATGGTATTTGTTAAGTGTTTACTATGTGCCAAGCACTGCTCTAAGCACTGGGGTAGCTACAAGGGTAATGAGGTGGTCCCACATGGGGCTCACAGTCTTAATCCCTATTTTACAGATGAGGTCACTGAGGCGCAGAGAAGTCAAGTGACTTCCCCAAGATCACACAGCAGACAAGTGGCGGACTCAGGGTTAGAACCCACGCCTCTGACTCCCAAGTCCGTGCTCTTTCCATTAAGCCAAGAGTTGGTAGACACATTCCCTACCCAGAATGAGCCCATAATTTCACTAGATTGTAAGTCACTTGAAGGCAGGGATCATGTCTTTTAATTCTATTATCTTGCTCTAAGCATTTAGTCCAATGCACCCCACAGTAGGTGCTCAATAAATATTACTGATTAAATATACAATGCCATTTCTGTTCACTATTAAAAATGTCCACTGTTGCCAGAGATGTGGCCAACAAGTGCACACAAAATGACAATCCTCTACTTAGGCACAAAGGAGTCGGGGAGGATGCTGGGCAAAAAGGGTGAAAGGGTGGAAGTGGTTGAGGGAGAAGAAGGGGGGAGAGGAATAAAAAATAAGAGGTGAAGGAGAAGTGAGATGGAAGAGAGGCAAGGAGAATCTAAAAGGAAGCAGGAAAAGAGAGAAGGGGACATGGAGCTGAGGGTGGGAGGGAGGTGTTGGGAGAAGTGGAGAGAGGGCAAAAGAAATGGCTGCCCTTTGTTATTGACGTGATACGTCAACAATAAGCTCTGATCCATGGCTGGAAAGATCAATTCAAGACTGACATACCTTGGCTTCTCAATTGAACTGAGGACAGAACCATGCTGCGTTGTCTCATTCAGGGCCTGTCTCCATCCTCACCGAGCCTTTCATTTGGGATTTCAAGAGCATTCACTTCCTCAGAAGGACATTTATTTGTTCTGGTTCTGTCCAGACATGTTCAAATGCACAGTATTTGGATTCACACATGTGTAGGTGACTTACTGCCTTCTGCTGTAGTGAACGGAGTCCAGATGCTAGAAGTCCGACCATATCCATTGGAGGTAATCAACCGCAACTCATATACTGTATATGGCTGGAGATCTTTAACTTCATAGCTCAGGGATGCAGAAGGACTGGACAGCAAGCTACACGAGAAAGGAAGATTCATTTGAGTTTCCAAAGTTGGAGAATGAAAGGGTGTATTTCCCAAATGAAAGCAACTCCGCTCTGGGGAGGTCACTAGGGTCAAATTGCCAAACTCTCATACGTTAAATGGGAATGACATGGGGATAGCTAAGACGGAAAGTGAGAGAGGTAAACAGACAAAAATGGGAAATGCCCACTCGACAATAGCATCCGGGGAGTGCTTCCGCCTCATCTGGAGTTGATAGCTGGGTAAGCCTGGAGCGTTGATGCGAACTGGTGTAGACCAGACAACCTGAAGACTGGTTGGAGTGGCAGATGAAAGCCTCGGAGGCAGCACACCATCTGGAGCTAGAGGAAAACATGGATGAATTAGAGCAGAGAAAACTGTGGAGAACATATGCTGGATGGAATCAAAATGCTCCACACACTGGAAAAACTGTTCCTCGGGATCAACGGCAAAGTTAACATGGTCCATTTAATTGAACATTTTCATTTCAGAAGTACCGCACTTCCTTAGGTTCTTTGTACTGACAAAATTACATTGGTATTTCAGTCCAGAAAGCAAGCTTCAACATGGTAACATGAATGGAGCCCATTCCCACCCAGACTTCTGTATAAATCTCACTATGCTTAGGAGGAATTTGGTGGCATAATAAGCCTTTTTTTAAATTTTAAATTAAACATACCTAAAAATCTAGGTTCCAATTTCCTGAAGACATATTAACCAAACCCAAACATTCTCTTCTCTCACAAATTTAAAGTTAGCCACTCTTATATATTTTTGGCATGTGTGCGCATGCATGCACACACACACACACACACACACACACAAAGTGCCTTCCTAATGAATCAACTAGGTGGATCATGCCACTACCAATAATTTACTGTTGAAACACTGAGTAGAGCTGGAGCACTGTTTAGATGTCATATGACCAAATGCCAGGAATGACTGCGGGTAAAGTGTGAGCCTAAATTACAGTCTGGTCTGTTTAGGCGAGGCAAATGTTTTTTGGCTATTTGTACTGCAATATCCTATTTCAAGATTGATAAATGCAAGTGCTTAGGAAAATTATACATATCATGCTCAACTTTTCACTCCAATGCTCATGCAAAATCAATTGCCACTCCTTGTTGCAGGTGCTTGGTGTGCATGTTCCCTCTTTTTTCCCCTCATATCATCATTCGTATGGCAAGGTATTTGTATTTTTGGTAGAGTACTCTCTTTGCTCTATCCAGGCTGTTAGAAAAGGCCATCTGCTGCAGACCACATTGTTGGCCTGGCGTGAGACTGAGCACACTGCAAACCACCTGCTTACCTCATCTAGCACAAAACCCCACAAGCATTTCAGGGGACTTAACCTGGGGGCAGAGTCTGGCAGGAGGAAGTTTGTATTTCTTGAAGAATAGGTATCTCCCAAGCAGAAGGAAACAGCTTTTGGGGCCAGATATCACTTGAACCTGGCGTGCCAGGGATGGTCTAATATTAATTTCCAATTTCACCAGGTTAAAATGGGGAGGGGAAGGAAGAGGGGGAGGTTAGAATGAAGAAAGGGGCTTGGGAAAGAGTAAAAATCCAGGGAATTTGTTTTTAGGCTCAAAGCATCCACATCAAGATCTGTATACAGTATTTGTGTTCCTACAAAAGCATCTGACACCATCGGTAAGACTGGGACTTAAAAGTTTTTATCCCAAACCCAAAAGTACTCTATGTAGGATACAATTATTCATACTGGAAGGGAGCTGGCTTGTCAAATCCCTTCCCCAACACAGCCAAATAAAGTGGTTTAATAGTTCCAATCTTTGCAAACTTAGTCCACAGAACCAGCACTTGTGGCCCTTTTTTCAGTTGGCAGTATCTGTCTTTGAGAAACAGCATGATCTCTTGGATAGTGTATGGGCCTGGGAGACAGGGGACCTGAGCCCTTAATCATGGCTCCTCCTGTTTGCTCTGTGATCTTGGGCAAGTTACTTAACTTCTCTGTGCCAGTTTCCTCATTTGCAAAATGGGAATTAAATACATCAATGGTATTTACTGAGTGTTTACCTTGCACGTAGAGCTGTACTAAGGATACCCTGTTGTCCCTCCTTCTTAGACGATGAATCCCTTGAGAGGTAGAGACGGCACCCAATCTAATTATCGTGTATCTATCCCAGTGCTCAGTGTAGTGCTTGGCACATAATAAGTGCACAATTACCACAATTAATTAGAACTCCAAAGTCAGGGGCCAAGAGCCACTTAATGTTCCAAGGCTTACTTTTCTGGCTGCCATCACTGCCTACTCTCTGTCCATCCTGTTTCAGTCCAGTTGCTTCCCTCTGAGCTTTGTAGTACTAGGAAATAATAATTATGGTATTTGTTAAGCACTGTACTAAACGCCAGATGGGAGATGCAAATCAGGGAAGGGGTAGGTGGGGGCGATGGGGGCAACACTGCTAAGTTTAAAGGAAAGAAAGAACAATTACAAGAAAAGGCTAAGAGCAGTTCTAAAGTCACACAGCTGTTTCACCTCACTAGCAAAATAACTAAACTGTCAGCTATCCAACATAGAAATGGCACAAAGTAGACTCAACGGGAATAAAGTTATTTGGCATCTCTGTCAGGCAGTAATGAGAAAGTTGTTCTGTTAAACTTCTCATACTTTGTTCACTAAAACTTCCAATGTACTTCCCAGACAAATTGATCATTTGAAATTTCCTTTGGAAAACCTACTGCTTATTTCCTACTATATACTTGCCATAACATGGAATTTTAATGCCAGTTTTCCTTTTTTCCCGATGCTGAATCCTACGAGACTGTTTAACACCAGAGCAATACCTGGAAGCCGGCAATAATTCCACTGCTGGTGTCTCACCCGAAGAACCACGTATCTATCAGCTTGATATATTGACTCCAGGATGCAATGCTGCTCAAAAACTTCACTCAAGTTTTAATATGACCCTCCTGGGGCAACCACTCTACTAAGTCATCTCCTACCGCTGCACTATCTCCTCCCTCACCAACTCTGAAATCCCTCTCTCTGACCATAACCTTCTCACCTGCCTCATCTCTCACACTCCCTCCCCCTGCAAATCTTCGCTACTGCCCCACAGAGACCTCCGCTCTCTCGATCCCATCCGTCTTTCCAATAGCATCTCGCCTCACCTTGCCGCCCTGTCCTCTCTTCCCACTCTCGACGAGCGGGTCTCCGCTCTCAACTCCACCCTCTCTACTCATCTCGACTCTCTCGCCCCCCTTTCCCTCCGCCGCTCTCGCTCCACTAACCCACAGCCCTGGATCACCTCCTCCGTCCGCCTCCTACGCTCCTATGCTCGAGCTGCTGAGCGCTGCTGGCCAAAGTCCAAGCACCAAGCCGACCTCACACACTTCAAATTTATCCTTTCCTGCCTTAACTCTGCCCTCTCCTCCGCCAGGCAAAGCTTCTTCTCCTCCCTCATCGACACCCATGCCCGTCACCCCCGCCGATTGTTCCGGACCTTTAACTCTCTCCTTAGGCCCCCTGTTCCTCCCCCTCCCCCATCTCTCACCCCCAATGATCTGGCCACCTATTTCCTCACGAAAATCAACACGATCAGGTCTGAGCTCCCCAAAGTCACCCCTCCGCCTCTCCCCTCCCCCCCAACAACCCCCTCCCCTACTTTCCCATCCTTCCCTGCAGTATCCTCAGAGGAGATCTCCTCCCTCCTCGCAAGTGCCACCCCCTCCACCTGCGCCTCGGACCCCATTCCCTCTCACCTTCTTAAAACCATCGCCCCTGCCCTCCTCCCTTCCTTAACTTCTATTTTTAACCACTCAATCTCCAAGGGCTCCTTCCTCTCTGCCTTCAAACATGCCCACGTCTCCCCCATCCTAAAAAAACCCGCTCTTGACCCCACTTCCCCCTCCAGTTATCGTCCTATCTCCCTACTACCCTTCCTTTCCAAAATCCTAGAACGAGTCGTCTACAATCGATGCCTAGAATTCCTTAACTCCCATTCTCTCCTAGACCCCCTCCAATCTGGCTTCCGTCCCCTCCACTCTACCGAGACTGCTCTCTCTAAGGTCACCCATGACCTCCTTCTTGCCAAATCCAATGGCTCCTACTCCATTCTGATCCTCCTTGACCTCTCTGCTGCCTTTGACACTGTCGACCATCCCCTCCTCCTCCATACCTTATTTCACCTTGGCTTCACGGACTCTGTCCTCTCCTGGTTCTCCTCTTACCTCTCTGGCCGATCATTCTCGGTCTCCTACGCTGGAGCCTCCTCCCCCTCCCATCCTTTAACTGTTGGAGTTCCTCAAGGGTCAGTTCTTGGCCCTCTTCTGTTCTCCATTTACACTCACTCCCTCGGTGAACTCATCCGCTCTCACGGCTTTGACTACCATCTCTACGCAGATGACACGCAGATCTACATCTCCGCCCCGTCCTCTCCCCCTCCCTTCAGGCTCGCATCTCCTCCTGCCTCCGGGACGTCTCCACCTGGATGTCGGCCCGCCACCTAAAACTCAACATGAGCAAGACTGAGCTCCTCATCTTCCCTCCCAAGCCCGGTCCGCTCCCAGACTTCTCCGTCACCGTGGATGGCACGACCATCCTTCCCGTCGCGCAGGCCCGCGATCTCGGTGTCATCCTTGACTCGTCCCTCTCGTTCACCCCACACATCCTATCCGTTACCAAGACCTGCCGGTTTCACCTCTACAATATCGCCAAGATCCGCCCTTTCCTCTCCACCCAAACGGCTACCTTACTATTACGGGCTCTCGTTATATCCCGGCTAGACTACTGTGTCAGCCTTCTCTCTGACCTCCCTTCCTCCTCTCTCGCCCCGCTCCGGTCTATTCTTCACTCCGCTGCCCGGCTCATCTTCCTGCAGAAACGATCTGGGCATGTCACTCCCCTTCTTAAACAACTCCAGTGGTTGCCTATTGACCTCCGCTCCAAACAAAAACTCCTCACTCTAGGCTTCAAGGCTCTCCATCACCTTGCCCCTTCCTACCTCTCCTCCCTTCTCTCTTTCTACCGCCCACCCCGCACGCTCCGCTCCTCCGCCGCCCACCTCCTCGCCGTCCCTCGGTCTCGCCTATCCCGCCGTCGACCCCTGGGTCACGTCCTCCCGCGGTCCTGGAACGCCCTCCCTCCTCACCTCCGCCAAACTGATTCTCTTTCCCTCTTCAAAACCTTACTTAAAAATCACCTCCTCCAAGAGGCGTTCCCAGACTGAGCTCCTCTTCCCCCTCTACTCCCTCTGCCATCCCCCCTTTACCTCTCCGCAGCTAAAGCCTCATTTTCCCCTTTTCCCTCTGCTCCTCCACCTCTCCCTTCCCATCCCCACAGCACTGTACTCGTCCGCTCAACTGTATATATTTTCGTTACCCTATTTATTTTGTTAATGAATTGTACATCGCCTTGATTCTATTTAGTTGCCATTGTTTTTACGAGATGTTCTTCCCCTTGACGCTGTTTAGTGCCATTGTTCTTGTCTGTCCGTCTCCCCCGATTAGACTGTAAGCCCGTCAAACGGCAGGGACTGTCTCTATCTGTTGCTGACTTGTTCATCCCAAGCGCTTAGTACAGTGCTCTGCACATAGTAAGCGCTCAATAAATACTATTGAATGAATGAATGAACCACATCCCGAAGCAACATATCTTGTCCAGGAAATACTAACTCTACTGGTACACAGAGGTTCCGTCTTCCCCCAGATGCTAAGTTTGAAAACGAAGCTTTGAATTGGGTTTAAAATTTAGCTGGTCCTCTCTCAACAGTGATGACCACCTACTGGCTGATGAGAGATTTAAAAAAAACACCATAATTATGGATTCGAGGTCATGATGATGAAAGCACATCATTTTATCTGCCTGCTCTTACCCAAAATACGTTTATCAAGTAATAATAGTGGCATTTTGGGCTTCTTGGCTACACTTCTCCCAAAAGGCCAAAACACCCTGTCATTTTCTAATTCAGGCCCTGGCAATAAAAGGATTTGGTTGGGCTAATTTTAGGCAAAAGCGAGTAGGGTGCCTGTACCGAAAATCTTGGATGTGATAAACACACCGCCTCCTCTTCTCAGTACAAGCTACCTTAACGTTCTGTTCTAGAATCTTATGCATCATCCAACACCTTCCTTCCTCTCGCCCCACAGGACCCCTGGCATCTGAGGAGAGTTTAACAGGGAAAGAAGGAAACTGCAGAGGACTTGGTAGAGCCGCAAGGAACTCTGGCTCACTGTGGGAAAGAAACATGTCTAACCAATGATAATAATAATAATAATGGTATTTGTTAAGCCCTCATCATGTGCCAAGCACTTTTCTAAGCGCTGGGGTAGATACAAGATAATCAGGTTGTCCCAAATGGGGCCCACAATCTTAAACCTTATTTTACAGAGGAGGTAATAGGCACAGAGAAGTGAAGGAATTTGCCCAAGGTCACACAGCAGACAAGTGGTGGAACCGGGATTAGAACCCACATCCTCTGACTCCCAAGCCCGGGCTCTTCTACTCTTAGCACAATTCAAGCACTTAGTACAGTGATCCACACATAGTAAGTGCTCAATAAATACCATTGATTGATAAGACTAGCAGCTGGAATTAGTGCACACCTTCAAAATGGCCCTTTGAAACCCTCAAGTCACCTTGCAACCTGGGGAGCACTTAGTATTTCTATCTCCTTTTCCAGGAAGAGAAAGTAGTGCAAAGCAAGATTAATGGGTTGTCCAAGGTCACAGCAGCACAATCAGACACGGAACCCCAGCATGCTTGCTTTCCAAAACAGTAACAGGTACACTTAGACCCAGGACAGGCTGAAAATGGTCTGGGGGCCAGATTCTTCCAGGCTGTAAAACCGGAATTTTTGCCTCTGATAGCTCCTGTTGGCAACCATGGATGAACTGAGCAACCTCCTGCCACAGCAAGACATTGAGAACAGTGGTAGCTACTGTCGGTGGCAATGGGTGGACTTCCTTGCCCTAAACTTTACCAGCATATTTCACTTTGGATCGCAAAGGCATTTGCTTTCTTCCTCCTCTTTCTTGGTTTCTCTCCCATCAGAGTCTCTCCCCATTCTACCTACCAAGATTTCTTCCTGTTGGGTGATGCTCAATTCTCAATTCAGGGTAATTTTCAAGGATCTGAACAAAGGATCTGAACAATTCCTGAAAATTACCTTATTCCGATCTTCCTTTCTTGGAATGTGTCCTTCACTTTCTCCCTTTTCTTTTGATTTTTTATTTTTTTCAGTGATACCTGTTGGTTTCTCGCCACATAATTCCCCCTCATTGTTTTCTCCATAATTCTCTGCCTGGAAGCTTGTCTTTGTTTCATTTACTCAGTGAGAGACCGTGTTGCTGGGTTATATGTCATCACCAGAAAGGCATGGTAGTTATAAACCTTTATCTATTGGCAAAATAGGAGATTGCTTTTTTTGGGGTCTGTCAACTTCACCGGTACATTACAGTCAGCTTGGCTCACTCCTTAACTCTTTCATGTCCCGAACTCTCTAGTTTTTGTTCATCAGGCCACCTGGATTTCATTTTTGATTTTATTTGGATTTCATCTTGATTCTATTTATTGCTATTGTTCTTGCCTGTCCATCTCCCCCAATTAGACTGTAAGCCCATCAGAGGGCAGGGACTGTTTGTATGTGTTACCGATTTGTACATTCCAAGCGCTTAGTACAGTGCTCTGCACACAGTAAGCGCTCAATAAATACTATTGAATGAATGAATGAAATTTTTATCTTTTTTAATTCTAAAGGATCTCTATCTTGTTGAGTAGAGGAGAAGGAAAAAACTCTGATCAAATTCTTCTACTCTATTGGCCAAGACAGTGTTTATGTAGGATTAAAGGGATTTAAATCCCCCTTGGTAGCAATTCCTTTTGCATTTAGACTCTCAGGTCAATCAAGGATATCTACTGAGCACTTACATTTTTTAATGATACTTGTTACACTCTTGCTAGTGCCAGGCACTGTATTTACCATAGGGGTAGATAAAACATACTTGGGTTGGACACGGCCCCTTAACCTCCATTTTACAGATGAGGTAACTGAGGCACAGAGAATTGATGTGACTTGTCCAAGGTCCCACGGCAGACAAACGAGGGTATTTGTTAAGTACTTTGTGCAAAGCACTGTTCTAACAAATGGCAGTCGGGATTAGAACCAGGTTCTTCTGACTCCCTGGCCCAGGGTCTATCCATTAGGCCATACTGCCTTCTCAGTGCTTACTGTGTGCAGATCACTATACTAAGCATTTGCGAAAGTACAATACAACAGAGTTGGTAGACACATTCCCTTCCCACGATAAGCTTACGGTCTTGAGGGGCAGACAGACATTAATATAAATAATTCATAATGTGTAATTTACTGGTGGTCATAAGTGTTGTGGGACTGAGGGTGGGGGGTCAGTGCATAGATGATACAAAAGGGAGAGGGAGCTAGGGAAAAGGCTTGAGGAAGGCCTTTGGGAGGAGATAATGATAATAATGTTGGTATTTGTTAAGGGCTTACTACATGCAGAGCACTGTTCTGAGCGCTGGGGTAGATACAGGGTAATCAGGTTGTCCCACGTGAGGCTCACAGTCTTCATCCCCATTTTACAAATGAGGTAACTGAGGCACAGAGAAGTGAAGTGACTTGCCCACAATCACCCAGCTGACAAGTGGCAGAGCCAGGATTCGAACCCATGACCTCTGACTCCCAAGCCCGGGCTCTTTCCACTGAGCCACGCTGCTTCAAGATGTGATCTTAATATGGCTTTGCAGGTGGGCGTATGGTGGTCTGGCATATTTGGAGGGAGAGGGAGTTCCAGGTCAGAAGGAGGACGTGGGAAAGGGTTCGGTGACGACATAACCACGATCGAAAAAGACGAGATAGACGAGACCACATGAAGGTCTTTCAAAACGATCTAAAAAATTAGTCAAATGTATCTTCACATAAAGGTGTAAAATGTAACAGCAGTGAGGACAGCTCTCTCCTCTGGCTGGATTCTCCTGAGTTGAAGTTGCTAGAGTGGCGTAATGGATAGAGCACAGGCCTAGGAGTCAGAAGGTCATGCTTCCTAACCCCGGCTCCGCCACTTATCTGTGTGTGACCTTGGGTAAGTCACTTCATTTCTCTGTGCCTGAGTTACCTCATCTGTAAAATGGGGATTGAGACTGTGAGCCCCACATGCAACAGGGACTGTGTCCAACCCAATTTGCTTGCATCCACACCAGCACTTAGTAGAGCACCTGGCACACAGCAAGCACTTAACAGATACTACAGTCATTATTATTATAATTGTTATTACTATTATGCTATCAGGTGCAATGACAGGGCAGGGAGGCAGAAGAGGCCATTTTACCAGCAAAAGCAGTGTGGGAATCCTTGTGGCAGCAATGAACAGATGTGGTGAAAGAATCTGACTGAAAAGTGGATCCATGAAAAAGGGTAAAGTCAGGTAGCATCGAAAAGAGATCATGTTAAAAATTGGAGGCAGAAGCCACTGAAATAGGTTAACCACAATTCAAGTCCAACAAAACTGCTACAAAACATGAAGCAATTAGCACACCGATTCATAAACATGACAGAGAGAAGGTTCCCAAAATGAAGAGTCCCTGACTAAAGCCAATTATTTATCCCAGCGATTCAAAAGTACACCCAGCTAATGAATAGGATATGGTAAGTATATGATATTTAAAAGAAGTAGCAACTAAGCTCTGCAAAGAAGACTCAGAGAGGCAGGGCCCATGTTTAATTCTTACCTGGGTATTCTTTAACAGCATTCATTCAGTCATATTTATTCAATTGTATTTATTGAGCTCTGTGTGCAGAGCACTCTACTAAGAGCTTGGGAGAGTACAAACAGTACTTAGTCCACTGCTCTGCACACAGTAAGCACTTAGTCTAGGTCTAATGGAGTCCCGTGAAAATATTCCCTTCAAAATAAATGCTTAGACTCATGGGGAAGCAGCGTGGCTCAGTGGAAAGAGCCTGGGTTTCGGCGACAGAGGTCATGGGTTCGACTCCCGGCTCTGCCACTTGTCAGCTGTGTGACTGTGGGCAAGTCACTTAACTTCTCTGTGCCTCAGTTACCTCATCTGTAAAATGGGGATTAACTGTGAGCCTCACGTGGGACAACCTGATTACCCTGTATCTAATAATGGTGGCATTTGTTAAGCGCTTACTATGTGCAGAGCACTGTTCTAAGCGCTGGGGGAGATACAGGGTAATCAAGTTGTCCCACGTGAGGCTCACAGTTAATCCCCATTTTACAGATGAGGTCACTGAGGCCCAGAGAAGTGAAGTGACTTGCCCAGAGTCACACAGCTGACAAGTGGCAGAGCCAGGATTCAAACCTCTGACTCCCAAGCCCGGACTCTTACCACTGAGCCACGATCTACCCCAGCGCTTATTAACAAATACCAACATTATTATGATCAAAATCTGATTTGCCCAATAAAGTGAGACAAACCACCCAGAGTTATGTGAGACCAGAGTTGTGGAGAAGGAAGGGGAGGAATTAGTTCTGACTGTCTGATCCGAGCCAAGGAGATAGGAGACATTATAATACAAATAGGAGGCTGCCAAAGGAAACGTGAGATATAGGTCAGATACCAAGAAGAACTTCCTGATACCCACGGTAAGCAAACGCTGAACGGGCATAGGTGGGGAAAGTAAAAAGTCTCATTTCTTGAGGAATCTTGGAGAATTAAAGAGCTAGCCAACTGCTTTTATTGCTGGATTCACAGGCTCAGGACCTAGAGGTGGAGAACTGGAAACATTAGCACCGGGGTACTCAGCCTCCCTTCCCTGACCCACCCTACTTTTAATACTTGTTAAAAGCTTACTATGTGCCAAGCACTGTACTAATGGCTGGGGTAGGTGCAAGATATTCAGATTGGACACAGTTCCTGTCCCAAATGGAGCTCACAGTCTAGGCTGGAAGAGGATTTAATCCCCATTTTACAGATGAGGGAACTGAGGCACAGAGAAGTCAAATGACTTCCCCAAGGTTGCATAGTAGACAAGTGGCAGAGCCAAGGTTAGAATCCAGATCATCTGACCCCCAGGTCCATGCCCCTTCCACTAGGCTAGGCTGCTTCTCTGCACACATGTTAAACTATATTTTTATTGATTAAAAAGAGCCTTTGAGGCAGGAATCGGGTTTACTTCTTCTAACGTGCTCTCTCAAATGGTTAGTACAGTGCTCTGCCAAGAAATGAGCCAAAGATTCACTGGATTGGTCTCCTCTAGGTCGGCACAAGTAGCAGTCATATTTTCACACAAAGCTCATTTAGAGCCTATTGAAGTGGCGTTCTCATTTAATATTCTGCAGACCAACCAGCAACATATTTGAAACCCAACCCTGAGGTGCTCCGATAGTTTTTCTTTCTCATAAAATACAGTTCACGAAATTTTGATCCACACTTGAAAGAAGGCGAAACCCCAGCAACCCCGCATGAGTGTCAAACTCCTTGAAGCAAAATCGACGAAAACATTTGTCAAAACCAATGTGAAATGAAATTGACAGATTTTACAGAGCTCTAGTAATTATCCTTCGTGAAATGAAAAATTGCTTCGGTATTCACTAAGGAAGCCTTAATTGGATGAAGGCAGCGGCAAGGATATCACTAGCTACAGTATATAATAAGTGTAATAGAGAAAGGGTGAATAGAGGTGGGTCGAGGGCATTGGAATAAAAGACATGGCGGAATACTAATTGCCACTGACCATTTCTAAGAGTAAAAGATTTAACATCGTCCCGAGCACCCACAGAAAAAAGGCCACATGACTCTTTATCCATCCCTCCACCTAGGCAGGGTTTAAGGGTGCCGTAAAATTACACTGTACATCAATTGCATTGCATTTGTTCATCAGGGAACATCAGAGGTGCTCTCTCAATTACCCCACAGCTATGAATGCTGTGGCCGATTGTTCTTAAAAAGAAAATGGATATTGTGAATTTCATTAGATCTAGGTTTTGCTCAGACTAGAATCTGGAACTGTCTCTGTCGGACTAATTAGAGGCCTTGGGGTGGGGGAGTAGAGAAGGAGTGTTCGTTTTCATGACATCTTAAAGCACTGACCAAGCTTCACCTCTATTCCACACACAGATGCCAAAGATTTAGACAGGCTGTGTAAGCTTTTATTTTTGACGTGTGATTTTCTCTTTGGAATACTATTATCTTTAATACAACCAGCATTTATTCCATTTTGCTTTTGCAGTACATACACAATTCTCTATAAAATGTCTTATTATTTCAAATGCTTTCATTTAGAAAAAAAGAGGAATATGATAAATATCTTCAGTGGAATCGTTCTGCATGAATATTTGTCCAAAGAGAGTTTACTCATTTGCTTAAAACTTTTCAATGACTTTTTAAAAAACGTTCAAAGCATCTCATCTATATAAAATTAAATACTAATGCTTTTAACATTTGATAATTCATTGCCATACGTAGTGTTTCCTAGGGAGTAAGTTAGACTAGACACTCAGAGATATGCATTCCATCTTTCAGGCTACAGGTGGAATCTAAGCCCATAATTTACTATCAGATAGTGACCTTGGCCCTAAAGAGGAGAATCTCAAATTTAATCTCAAAGATTAAGGGCATAGATGTCAACTCCTCGAAGGCAAGGGGGTTGAGCTGGATTCCAATTTTCACTTATCCTAGGCCTCTGACAATTCTAAGAGTTTCCATCATAGCTGAAAGGACCCAAAATGGTAGCTTAGAGCTGTTAGCTCCCTGAAGTCATCTCCCTCTCAGTCCTCATTCCCACCTAAAATCCTTGTCCCTATCTGGGCTAGACCTCAAATGAAAAGCTGGAACCTATGACTGAAGCATGTACCGTGTTGAGAATTATTATTACTATTAGTAATAATAATTATGATACTTGTTAACAGCTTACTATGTGCCAAACACTGTTCTACGTTAATCAGGTTGGGTTCAAATCCCAGACCCACCACATGTCTGCTGTGTGACTTTGGGCAAGTCGCAACTTCTCTGTGCCTCAGTTAGTTCATCTGGAAAATGGGGATTAAGATTCTGAGCCTTGTGTGGGACAGGGACAGTGTACAACCTGAATAACTTGTATCTACCCCAGTGCTCAGTACAGTGCCTGGGACACAGTATGCACTTTACAAATTGCATAAAAAATGAACTTGATAAATACCATCAAGAAACTCCATTTTGGCCCAAGATGGATCACAGCTTAATGTCAGCAAGGGAAAAACAGGCTGGCCAATCTTCTCTCCATTTCTCTACTCTCCTGCACCCCTGCTGAAGGCTTTGATCAGTTTGGAGCTCTATGGTAAAATGGAGCCCCCAAATCCATGAGTGTCTAAGCTAGTGCAAAATGTCTGGTTGTGTTATCTTTGACTCCTCTTCACATCTAACTCCAGCCCTCACTCTCCAGGTGGGCTCCCCTCTACCCCTAACTCAGCTCCACTGCAGCCTTACAACTCATTCTTATTAAAAGTTCACTTTATTATCTTCCTCAAAGAAAGTTATAAGTTTTACTTTTCATTTCATACAGATAACATAATTTTGGCGGGGGGGGGGGGGTGTTTTGTAGGGTTGTGGGCATCACGCAACCACCTAGTGAAGGATTTTTTACTGGCTATTACATAATATTTTGGAGTCCCTGGGTGAGGCTTTCACCTCTCATCTTTCCTGTCTCCAGTCTCTTGTCCTCCCTCCAGGGTGGAATCCCTTTCCCCTTCAAACCTGCTAGACCACAGTTTTCCCTGTCTTCAAAGGGCTGCTGCACTCCATCTGTTGCAGAGGGTCATCACTGTAAAACTGTCTTCCTCTGAGTCATATCATCTCAGCACTTTTGAACTCACAGCTACACGTAACACCGACGTCTGTAATCAATTTATGCCCTCTACTCTCTAAGCACTTGTTCACATCCATTTCATCCTCTTTTTTTTTTGCTATCTGTATACAATTGTGAGTTTCTTTTCCCTCCCCATTCCCCTCATTAGACTGTAAGCTCTTTGAGGGCAATGACTGTATCTAACTTTAAGGGCAGTGAATGTGTCTACCATCAATTAAACTCTTCCAATGCTTAGAGCAATGTTTAGCACACAGTAGGTGCTCAGTAAAATTGAATGACTGATGATAATCACAAGTTCAGTTGGCAAAATTTTGGTTTAGAACACCCCTTGGTCCTACTTGTTGTAGTCAATGAAATTAAAAATTTGTGAACTTAGAACTCTGACTTACAAAAGAAAACCACAGTGTATGTCAGGTTCACATTAAATAATGACTGAATATTGATAAAAACATATGTCTATGCTCACTGTAGTTTTTTTTCCCAAAGGCTTAATTTAATGTTGTCCCCTTAGGTGCAAGGTACATGGTTCATAACTCATTGGATATGAATGTCGGTTTAAATTCTTCCATTTCTTTGATGAATGCTAAAAAACATGTACAATTCACATTCCTTCTCTACCCGTCCATCATGAACAGCCCTCCTGTTGTGCTTCTCAAAGTCTTTTGTGTTAAATTAAATATGAAGATTCAGAAACTGTGGGGAACCATATATCTAAGATGTACTAATGTGCGAGACAGGAGGAAAAAAAAGTAATGCTTTTTCCTGCTAGCAGAATGTTCATTCCCAAAGAGTAACTTTGATCTTCAAATTAGTCCTCAGCTATAATTCAGTGCATCACAATGCTCACAGCTATTTAATCTGGAATTTCCACTGATGCTGAAGGAAAGAAAAATGTTTATACTGTACTCTCCTGAGTGCTTAATACAGTGCCCTGCACACAGTAAGTGCCCAATAAATACGGTTCATTCACTGATTCTGTGCACCGTGGAACCCGTCCTCAACAATGAGAGGCACACCTCTTTTCCTGGGGACATACCTGACTCCCACAATCTTTGGCAATGGCAGGAGCCAATCCCAATACTAACTGGGAAGCTACTGAAATGAGAATAATAACACTAGTATTTGCTAAGTACCTTCTAGGTGCCAGGCACTGTCCTAAGCACTGGGGTAGACACAAGATAATCAAGCCCCACATGGGGCTCACAGTCTAAATAGGAGGGAGAACAGATTTTGAATCCCTATTTTACAAGTGAGGGAACTGAGAGAAATGATTTGCCCAAGGACACAAAACAGGTAGATCATAGAGCTAGAATTAGAACCCAGGTCCTAATTTATGGGGAAGATTTATGGGGATACTGTGGATATATTCTCTGAGAGGCATAGGGTTTAAGTAAATTTTTCTGAAGACACGCAGCAGGTCAGTGATAGAGCTGGGATTAGAACCCAGATGATCTGCCTCCCAGACCCATGCTTGTAACCAGTCAGCCCTATCAGATTTGATGTCAACAGAATTAGAGTATGCAACTCTGAAAGCCCTCCTCCCTTTCTAGAACTCTTCCTAGGACACCAGTTTCACTAGTGATTCTTACTTCTCTCAATTCCTAAAGCACCAAAGTGGAATCATGGAGAATGGATTGATCATTCAATGGAATTGAGTTTTTACTGAGTTTAGAGCACTGTACTAAGCTCGGAAGCTTACCTAGCACCCCTGCAAATCCACAGTGAGTTAGCCAAACCTACCAATTCCTATTTTGGGAGAACCTGAAAAGTCAGAGGTGGAACCAAGTAGAACACTTGCGTCCAACGGCAGTCATAACGCACAATAAAACTACCAAGTCTCCCTAAGCAGATTGGACATACTATGAAATCAGTGACCACCTTTGCAATTTCCTAATCTACCCCCGGGTCTATATATACAAATATATAGTATATTAGTCTGAGCGCTTACTACAGTGCTCTGCACACAGTCAGTGCTCCATAAATACAACTGTTTTAGACCTCAATAGAAACTATTAACTGATTGACTGTCTGTAGGATCTACCCCAGATATTCACTGATTTCTGCTTCTGGGATAATCCGATGACACAGTGACAAAATGGGTCATCTTACTCCCTAGGGCTGCTAAAAAGGAAAGAGGGAAACACAAAGCCAAAGGAACGCCATCACTATGTACAAGTGCTGCTCTGAGAATCAGTTAGGACTAATTGGTAAAAGCACGGGCTTGGGACCTGGGATCTGGTTCCAATCCCAGTTCCGTGACCTGCCTGCTGTAACATCTTGGGCAAGGTATTTAGCTTCTCTGTGACTCAGTATCCCCACCTGTAAAATGGGGATTGAATATCTGTTTTTCCTGCTACTTAAACTGTGATCCCCATATAGGATGGGGGCTGTGATGAGGTAGCTGATTATCATTCAACTACCACTGTGCTTAGGACAGTGCTTTTCATGCAGCAAGCATTTAAATACCACAATTATTATTGCAAAATCTAGGCCAGTTGTAAATAACATTCAGATAAAATTAGGTTTAGCTTTACTCCTCCCAGTGTTCATATTTAGGGAGAATTAGGCAGAGAGCTATGTAGTAAAGTTGGAGTGATTTCAGCCGAGGTTAAACAACCCAAACCAGATGTGTTTGTGCTTGATTTGACAATGAAACTCACCCAGCTTTTGTGAAAAGTACAATACAGAAAGTACTCTATGGCCAATGAAAGAAGAGGAAGAAGATAATCAAAACTAAAAGTGTCCTGAAATAAACATTCTTTAGAAAACTAAAAGCAAGCACAAATTGTACAGGGCCCTGCAATAATCCAAATAAAATTTCAATTTTTTTCATGATTTTTAAGCGCTAACTATGTGCCAGGCATTGTACTAATTACTGAGATAAACACGAAATAGGAGGTTGAACAGAGACCCTGCCCCACATAGCACTCACAGTCTTAATCTCCATTTTACAGATGAGGTAACTGAGGCAACACAGAGGTTAAGTGACTTGCCCAAGGTCACCCAGCAGACGAGTGGTAGTGTTGGGATTAGATCTCGGGTCTACTGACTCCCAGGACTGTGTTCTTTCCACTAGTCCACGCTGCTTCTCTACAGTTTGAAACAGTTTTCAAACTGTCAGTCAGATAGATATGATTTGTGTTCACCTTAAAAGTTAGTCAGACCTTTCTTTCAAAGGATAAACAAAGAAACGAAGCAACATTCCACCTTAAAAAGTGCTATTTTTATGCCAGTGAGCCTTTAAGGAATAATATTTCAATATTTGTCCTCTGGTAAAGTGGAAAAATTATAATTTTAATATTGTCTCTCTTCTCACTCCAGGATGCTCTAAAGATAATACTTAAATTTTGTGTTGCATGTGTCTGTATAAACCACATGAGAGCATGCAAATATGGAAAACTGGCAGAACTGTCCTGGAGGCTTAGAGAGCACAAGGCAAGCAGACTTCAAAGTTTCCTTCATTCTACTCCGGTAACTCAGAAGTTGGTGCTTTTAAAATATCTTATAATCAGCAGCCTGACCTCCATGGTTAAAATGCTCAATGTGGGAGGTGAAGAAATCTCACGAATTACAAAAACAGAAATTTGCATCTCACCCTCATTTATGAAAAGCCACTTTACCATTAAAGTTAATCCAAATGAACTGTTAAAAACTGAAGTAATAAAAATCGCTTCTCAGAAGATATCTGAAATAAGACAGGGTGACAAAGGTTCGTCTCCTACCCTCCCAATAAAATTGCATGGAAATAGCTATATCTTAAAATGTCTTCTGGCACAATTTTTCCAATGTGCTCTACATATTTTTACTGGGAACTTAAATACCTCTTACTCATCACCAAAAGAATCAAATTCTTTTATTACATTCAGAAAGATGATTTTCTAGGCAAAATTTAGTACTATACTTTAGAGGCCTTCACAGAAAAAAAGCACTATGCCCATCTTTCCTAAAGATTCCCGTGAAGTAGATGTGTAATATAAATTGTGTAGTTTCTAAAATACAGAAGGAAAATTTCAACCATCTGTTTTTTATTTGGTAGAATGCTATCAATTTAAAGAATTTCCTCTTACTAACTCCTAAATAAGCATTGAGACTTTTGCAATAAAAAGTTTTCAATTTATTTTCTTCATAGAGGATATACTCCTTTCACATAAGTTTTTTTTTTTTTGTCTTTACTTACTATTGTTCTCTCTTGCTCTCTCTCTCTTTAGGTCCAATCCAGAAACAGAAAGATCAATTGCAAAAGTCTGGTTGAAACACCTAGCAAAACATTAGCTCTAAAGATTGTAACTTGCAGGGTGGACTGTGAAAGTACCGCTAAAGATGTGATGCTTATAAAACTCTGTTTCTTCCCTCAGGTAGTGACAGCAACCTTTAAAAAGAACTTTTACTTTTCATAATTCTCATCAACATACTGAGGAGGAGGAGGGGAGGAGGGGTGAAACAGTTAAAAGTAGGGGAATGCTTTCGATTATTGGAACGGCATTAGTGGCATTTCCGACCCAAGGAACACGGGGGTGTTTTGTAATGTGTCTACCAACTCTGTACTCTTCCAAGTGCTTAGTATAGTGCTCTGCACAATAAGCACTCAATAAATATGATTTATTGATGGATAGGACAAGCAGGTATCTTGAGAATGCCTGGCTTACATGGGTGGCTACCCTGGAACTCACCAGCTGGTCCATAACACTATTGGCATATTGGCATTGTCTAAAATATCACTTTGTCTATATTTCCCTGCTTTTCAAAAACCACCAGATTGCCAATTCCTGTCTGCATCCCATCCATTGGGTTTAAGGAACCAAATCAGCTCTCTCCTCATTACTTCTCCCTAATCTTCTCCCACTACATCTCAGCTCTCATGCTTCGCTCACCGTCCTTTATTCTCGTACATACCTTTATATTCTATTGCTTCCCTGTAAATTAGTGTCTATCTCCCCTACTAAAATATAAATTCCTTGAGGGTAGGGATCATGCCTACAGCTCTATTTCACTCTACCAAATGCTTAGTACGGTGCTCTTCCCAGATTAGGCACTCGCTAGTCAATAAATTGATTGTTGTTGGTGATGGTTAGGTGGAGAAGATGATTTGGGAGCTAAGATAAAAAGTTCTGTTTTAGATATATTGAGGTCATTATTGAGTTCATGGCTAGCAGGTCATTTGTGTACAGATGTCATGGAGATAGAACGAAGTGTGAGATTCCAGGGAGAGGTATTAGGGCTAGAGAAAGAGATTGATCAGATTTTACATCCATAGACATACACCTGATACATACCTACCTTTACATATATACACACAAATACATAAATGTAGATCTATAGATATATATAGGTTGTGGGTCTACTCAAATAAAACTGAGTATTATTTATTACCTTCTGTGTTTGGCTTGTTTCTGAGCTTAACAATTAACATTATTTCACTAGTTTGCAAATGTTGGTGAAATGAATTGGGCATGTTGAATCAATTCATTTTTAGGGTAAATTCATGAACCAAGCTACTAGCCCGAAGCTCCTTTCCCAATTCTGATGTAAAGTTCAGAACAAGATAAATAAAATGAAATTATTCCTCTTGGAAAAATGTGAAACTTTCATTAAAAAAACTCTGTTTCTACCTTTGCGGTATGAAATTTGTCACTAATCATTTTAAACTATGCCCTTTTAAGCTTCTTCTGTCTCTCTTAGCTTTCTGAGGAGTACTTTGATGTAACAGAGACAGTTTCAGACAAGATTTCAGTACATCTGGAAAAAAAAAAAGCTTTACGTCTGGAGGCAAAATGCAGTGTATTTAAAATTTATATACTTTATAATGCCTTTGTTCTGAACTTGAACATCCTGCAAACTTCCACGCTTTCCTTTGCCTTCCAGCTCTGGGCTTGGTCTGCTTTTGGCTTATTATTATGCAACAGAGACTTTTCACGGGTGGTTCCATCATTTAACTACATGCACAGTCATGGCTGACCCTTTCTGATCAATTGCCAATCCATACAGGTTTGACTGATAAAAGAGCCAATTAGATTTAAGCAAATTAAGGGACATCACCAATGTCAACCACTTATTACACTGAATGCTGAATTCCGTGCATACAAAACACTAATGCACTAAGTCCCATTAAGAGTTGAAATCCTAACCCCATTAGTAACTCCAGACCTCCAAGGGGTAAGGGTCAAAGGAAAGTTTCATATTTATGGATTAACATTTGAATTCAGTTTTTATTTTTTAAATTCTTTTCCTAGAACTCTTGAACCTAGCCACAATTCTAATCAAGAGCTTGGCTAGAATATAGTCCTTTTTTCTAGGAGACTTTTAGGTGTAAATGTAAGCAACATACCTCAGTTTGGGATCATTAAAAAAAAATCCCAAAACAAAACCCAAAATGCTGCAAACATGGAAATACAACAACTTGGAGGTCTTTGTGATTCTGGCACTATTGGCTTGAGAAGCAGCATGACCTAGAGGATAACGCACGGGCCTGGGAGTCAGAAGAACCTGGGTTCTAATCTCAACTCCTCCACTTGTCAGCCGGGTGATCTTGTCACCTAACTTCTCTGTGCCTCAGTTACCTCATCTGTAAGATGGAGATTAAGACTGTGAGCCCCATGTGGGACACAGACTGTGTCCAAATTGATTAGCTTGTATCTACCCCACTGCTTAGTACAGTGCCGGGCAAATAGTAAGTGCTTAACAAATACCTTTTAAAAAAAAGCAGCAGCCTAATTCACTCTAGCTAAAGATGTTCTTAAAGCCAGCAACTTTTATGGGATGAGAAGTATTTTTAAATTTTCATTTCAAAACAAATAGTGTAAAACTGTAAATCAAGGGATTAGAGACCAAACATATAAATTGGGTCCCCAAAAACCTTTTCCTTCTCCATCACCACCTTGGGTTATTCCAGATTGCCCACCTGAATAAATAGGAGTTTAGGCTTCTAAGACCAAAGGAGATATCAATCAATCAATCATATTTACAATGGTTTAGCAACATGCATTGCATTTGCATTGCAAATTGCATATTTTGTCCACGCCCCTTTTTCCTTAACCATCCTCTATCACAGCTCTCCCTACCTTCAAAGCCCTTCAGAAATCACATCTCCTCCAGGAAACCTTCTCTGATAGATCTATCTTCTCCAAAAATACCACTTTAATAACCATGCACAACGCCTCACCCCACTTGGTACTTTTGTACATGCCATTTAACATCACCTCGTCTAAGATTTTTACCCTCCTAAATACAATCATTCTGCTTTTGAATGAAATATTTTAAGGTCAAAATCTGTTCCCACTACAACCCACTATGGTCCTTCTACAACACAGAATGCTCACTTTGCTCCTCTAACAGCAACCTACTCTCTGCCTAACATTGTCTAGCTCCCCACTGACCCCTCACCCACATCCCATCTCTCCCTCCTCCTTCCTATCCGACAGACTACTCTCCCCCAGCTTATTAAAATCCCATCTCCTCCAAAAGACCTTCCCCAAGTAAGCACTCATTTCCCCTACTCCCTCTCCCTTCGGCTTTGCCCTTGCACTTGGATGCATTCCCTGTATTCACCCAACACTCGGCCCCACGACACTAACGTACACACCTGTAATTTATTTTAATGTCCCTCTCCCCCTCTAACTGTAAGTTCCTTGTGGGCAGGGAACATGTCTACTAACTCTATTGTATTTTACACTCCCAAGCACTTAATGTAGTGCTCTACACCCACTTCCGTGTTCAGTAAATATGATTGATTGTTCATAAACTTGAGAACTTTGACAGCTGAGTTTGAGAAAGAGATTTTTCTGACAAGCATATTTTCAGAAGTGCATTCTTAAATTACAGTTAGGGAAATGTTCAATTCCAAGTATCATCAATATTATATTCTCACTTTTTCAATGTTGAAAGGGAACCACTTCAATGGAATTGATTATCTACATAAAATAGGCCTTTATGATTTAAATTAAGGGAAATAATAATAAAAACTAAAACAATGGAAAAATAAATAGTATGGATTATAGAACCACTATGGTTTTCTTACACACGCTGATTCATTTATTATTCATTTCAATTTAGATCACAGTTCACTGGACAAAGGGGATGGAAGATTTCTTTAATAACTCTCAGTACTAATTTAATTCTACTTAAACACACATATTCTAGTGAATGCCACATGCTTTTCAGCATGATTTTATGTGTAAATCAGGATAATATGTTTTCAGATCATTAAGTAAAAGGAAGCATGAACTAAAACCTATTTAATCAATGAGGTATCACCTTTAAACTACCACAAGGTCATAAAAAAGATAATTTCAATGCTATAAGTTTCCTAATTGTAATCAACAACAATCTAATGATGAAAGAAAGTATACCCTAATAGCTATAATAAACTTGTGCAAATCACTGCCAGTCTTTAAAGATGCTTTAAACCTCCTCATTTGGTAAAACTGTCTCCTTCAAGTTGCTGATTTCTAGGTACAAAAAACGAATGAGTTCACTAAGATCCAATAGTGTGTGCTTGCTAAGCATTATAATAATGATAATCATAAAGGCTTACATATTGCCGATGAAGATAAGCTTCAGTAAGCAGTTTATTTCAGCTTTGGTTTACTACTATAAAAGGGTATTCTCGTTTCTGGATTTACTTAATATTCCTTCCCTACTGTATAGATAATTTCATACATAATGCTGCTCAAATAGAGATTCTAATATGCTGTATTTCTTGACTGGCTACAAGATGGAATGAATTTTGCATCAGTCCTTGAATAGATGTCCTGAGAAGACTGATATTGTGTGGTCGACTCCACCAGCAGTCCACAAGTGGAACAAATGTCTGGAAAGAGAGTGACATTTCCAGGACTGATTGAAAATGTTCTGAACGCCACGTATTGTTCTGAGAAGGCTCAGAATCCAAAGTTATCTCCGGACCTGTTTCTGGATTTTACACATGCGCAGAGTAATGCAGCTTGCTTATGGGTGCATTGTTTTGCAACTGGTCTGGGTAGTAGACATTTGGAGTTGCTGATGGGCTGTTGCAGCCATCTGGTTTAGGAAGTCAAAAGTCTTCCTGGGGCCAAGGGGGAGTTGAGGTAATAATAATAATTATTATGGTACTTAAGTATTTACTATGCTTCAAACACTGTTCCAAGTCCTGGGGTAGGTACAAGTTAATCAACTTGAGCATAATCCCTGTCCCACACGGGGCTCACACTCTTATCCCCGATTTAAAGATGAGGTAACTGGGGCATAGAGAAGTGAAATGACTTGCTCGAGGTCACCGAGCAGACATGTGGTGAAGCTGGGATTAGAGCCCAGGTGTTTCTGAATCAAAGGCCCGTGCTCTATCCACTAAGGGTCACTGCTGGAGATGGGGCAGCTATAGAAACTGCAATCGATCAGTCAGTTAATGATATTTATTCAGCACTTACTGTGTACAGAGCACTCTCTGAATCACTTGGGAGAGTACATTAAAACAAAGGTGATAGACACAATCCATATCCTCAAGTAACTTACAGTCTAGAAGGGGAGACAGATATTAAATTACACACATGGAAGTGACAGATATAAAGATATTCATTCATTCATTCAATAGTATTTATTGAGCGCTTACTATGTGCAGAGCACTGTACTAAGCGCTTGGGATGAACAAGTCAGCAACAGATAGAGAGAGTCCCTGCCGTTTGACGGGCTTACAGTCTAATCGGGGGAGATGGACAGACAAGAACAATGGCACTAAACAGCGTCAAGGGGAAGAACAAGATATGGACATAAGTACTCTAAAACTGGGGGAGGGAAATGAGTATCCAAGTGCTTAAGAGGTACAGATCCAAGGGACATGAATAGAGTGGGGAAATGTGAGCTCTTCTATCTGCACAGTGTAGTGGGATAGAGCATGGACCTGGGAGTTGGGAGGTCATGGGTTCGAGTCCCGGCTCCTCCACTTGTCTGATCTGTGACCTTGGGCAAGTCAATTCACTTTTCTGTGCCTCAGTAAAATGGGGATTGAGACTGAAAGCCCCACATGGGACAGGAACTATGTCCAATTCGATTTGCTTGTATCCACACCAGCGCTTAGTAAAGGGCCCGGCACATAGTAAGCACTTAACAATACCTCAATTATTATTCTTATTATTAGATTATTATTATTATTCCCCTCCTAGCTCTATTTGAATTTTCTACTCTGGCTCTCATTTCTGATCAATCTAATTAGGAAGAAAAAAAAAACCTGGATGAATCAAAATCTCTCTTCTTCATTTTCAAGTTGATGAAAAATTAAACTATCTGTTCCCGATGTGTTTACCACTGATTCCTTACAAAGATAGCACTGTACAAGACACCACAGGAACCTAAAGCTGTTATGACTGTATTTCTTAGACAATGAAAGCTTCTGTTACTCAGAATCCCAAGTATTTCTAAACACCAGCTGATTAATTTGTACATCCACTTGAAAGGTAACTAAATGGCATGTCCTATTAATATCTTAGAGAAAATGAACCTGATTCTTTTTCATGTGGATGGGAGGGGAAGAATGGGGTTGTTTTAGTCCCAGAGGGAAACCTCCTGCCAGTTCAAGGGGGAAGAGGACGTCCTCATCCTTCTCCAGACAGGAATGCGGCCTCGGGCAGAAACCCTGAATCTGGACACCCATCTGGACACTTAACTCAATTTGTGGCCTGGCCAAGGGCATGCCTCCAGACGGGGTTAGCGGGGCATGAGATCAGATGTTCTCCCCCCAAAATACATTCTGATATGGTCAGTGGCTCCAGGGGGAAGCTCCAGGAAGCACAATATGATCCAATGCTGGTTAATGTCCATTATACCTTATTTTGTCCATTGGGAGCTCTGTGCCCGCTTGGGTAAAAAGGAACAATAAGTCAACAGAGGTACTTCTGCCTTCCACCTCTTTCCCACTACCTTCCTGGAGACCAGCCCTCGGATCTTTCTGTATTGAGGGAAGGAGACCAGAGTCCCAGGAGGCAGTACCCTTTGGGTCCAAGCTTCTGGGACTATTTTCACTTAAAGGAGAGTTTAAGCTTGTCTTTAAGGAGCGGTCCCACAACCCAGCTATGGCACAGCACTGCAGAAAGACAGCAGAGTAGCATGATGACTCTCCGCCTTATCTCTCTAGGCGGTACATTCTTTATGGGCCAGATCATGTCTACCAACTCTACTGTATTGCACTTTCTGTATTCACATTAAGCGTTCAAAGAAAAGCTCAGAGAAGTAGTGTGGCCTAGTAGATAGAGGAGTCAGAAGGACCTGGGTTCTAATCCTGACTCTGCCATTTGCTGTGTGACCTTGGGCAAGTCACTTGACTTCTCTGTGCTTCAGTTACCTCATCTGTAAAATGGGGATTAAGACTGTGAGCCCCGTATGGGACATGGACTGTTTCCAAACTGCTTAGTTTGTATCTACCCCAGAGCTTAGTACAGTGCTTTAAGGAAGCACTAAGCAAATAGCATAAAAAATAAATAGCACTGTTTCAGTGATTCTCTCACCACCCAGGCACCCTCCCTTTCTGAGCTACAGGCTGCCTATCCTGAGATCTCCCATGCTGAGATGCTGTGTCCAAGTAACGAGAGGGGAAGAGGTTAAAACCTGCCTGTTGTAAGGGCATTCAGGAGGGGGCCTAATCGATCAATCATATTTATTGAGCACTTACTAAGCACAGAGCACTGTACTAAGCACTTGGGAGAGTACAATACAACGGAACTAGCAGATATGTTTCCTGTCTATAGAGGACGAGACAGACTGTATGCAATGCATATCTGTGGTGTCCTGCTTTCCTGAACCTGGAGATAAAAGACCTGACTGGGAAGCAGGAGCAGCCAATCATCCTGTGTGCGCAATTATCAGTGGCCACCTAAATCATTCTTCCACTTAATGAGGAGTCCCATATGGCAGACAGCAGGCCTGACTTTTGGGGTTCTATCTTGCCACTGGGAAATGGCTGAGATATCCCACCATAACCAGTCTGACCCTAGGTAATGGAAAGCATCACAGCTGGGGCAGTGGTAGGGGAGAAACATATCAGCAAAAAGTGCCCCGCTGCTGTTGCCCAGAGACCTGCTCAGGGGCACAATGGCTGCTTCTACAGTCTCATCTTCAGGGATTTCTGATTTGGCGGGAAAGATACCCAAAGGTGATTCTACTTTCTCAGTCCAGAAAATTCCATGACCAATGAAAGAGGAGCAACCAGGCCCAGTCCTCCAGGTTCCTCTCACAGAAATCAGGCAAGAAAGCGGCATTTTTCAGGGAGCAGGAGCAGGTTATTACTGTCTGAGAATTTAAACAAGCCATCAAGGAAACCAAGTTGGGACAATCTAAAGCTCAGCATCTACAAGTCTGGGAGGGCTCTAAAATGCGCAAAACTCATTCCGTATTCATTAGGATTTCACCCAGGGCAGTGCAGAAAACCATTTCAAAGACAGGATAAAACAGTTTTCATAGTACAAACTGAAAACAGAACACAAGCCCCCCCCCGAAATTTGCAAATAACAATAAACAAGTTTTTCTGCAGAGTATTTTCTCCATTACACTGAACAGTGACAAACAGCATTTGTAGGAACTTACCTCCCGGAGGCATGGTTACTGTTTCAGGGTCGCTCATCACACTGCCTTGGCTATTGGAAGCATTCACCTGTACACTGTAGTTGGAAAAGGGGACCAGTTCACTGACGTGCACCCACAGATCTGCCTCATCGCTGCTGTGCAGGATTTGGGTGCCATTCACAAGACTGTAGTCAGCACTGGCTGTTTGAAAAAACAAGCAAACAAACCAAAACTCTTCATTAGTATACGATTAGGGGTTTCTGGGCCTTGATGCTGCTGTTGAATACTTGATGGGTTTTCACAATGAGTGAGGGAGTGAGCAGAATAAACATTCAACAGTTTCCCCCACTGTAAGGTTTCAAAACCCCCAAGGTCTCAAATTTCCAGAAAATAATATAATCTTTTTCAAATAACTCTCAAATAGGAATCACTTTTGTAATGATTTATACATTTTTCAAATTCCCATTTCTCCTTAATAAGGCTTATTTCTTTTTTGTTTGACACGGATTCCACTTAGAACTGTTGTATTGTACTCTCCCAAGCACTTAGTAGAGTGCTGTGCACATAATAAGCACTCAATAAATGCCACTAATGGATTGACTGAAGGACTTTTATACATTTATTGAAGGACATGTATTAAGAAGCATCGTGGCCTAGTGGAAAGAGCATTGATTGCATGACCTTGGGCAAGTCGCTTAACTTCTCTGTGGTTCAGTCATCTCATTTGTATAATGGAGATTAAGACTATGAGCCCCAAGTGGGACTTGGACTGTGCCCAACCTTATTAACTTGTATCTAACCCAGAGTTTAGAACAGTCCCTGACACAAAATAAGTGCTTAAGAAATACCATAAATTAAAAAAAATACATTTTAAAAAATGGAATATTTTGGCCTGATGTGAGATGTCAGGAGTCAAGTACCTTCTCTGGGCACAACAGGAGGCCCATCACCATTATTTCACAATGTGAACATGTAGAAAATGAAGCAAAGGAATCTGGATCAAAATAAGTAGAAATTCCAGAAAAGAAGCCCTTCAAAACAATGCATCACTATATACTAAAGAAACACAAATGAGCAGGTACCATTCTAAGGATCCCCCAGAATTCCCCAAAGTGTTCAAATCATACTAAGAATTTGACTAGCATCATGGCTCAGTGCAAAGGGCACAGGTCTGGGAGTCCAAGGACCTGGGTTCTAATTCTGATTTTGCCACTTGCCAGCAGTGTGACTGTGGACAAGTCACTTCACTGCTCTGGGTCTCAGCTTCCTCGTACGTAAAATGGGGATTAAATCCCTGTTTGTTCTTCTCCTTAGACTGTGAGCCCCATGTGAGACAGGGATTGCGTCCAATCTAATTATCTTGTATCTACCCCAGCGCTTAGTACAGTTCTTGGCACACGGTAAGCACTTAGTAAATACCATTATTATTATTAGCTGAACACTCTAAAGTTAATTAGAAATTTGTCTGGAATCTTTTGGGGTCTTAAAAGTGGGTTCATGTCCTAGAAGCAGAAGTCCGGCTAACATCTAGATGAAATCATGTTTTAGACATGGGTGCCTGAGAGATTTGATAGGTGCTGAAAGTCTATGTGAGGATCTGTGTGTCTGACAAAGTAGTGATAGTAATTGTATTCATTTAAGTGCTTACTATATGCTAAATGTTGGGATAGATACAAGCTTATTATGCTGAACCCAATGATATTTGTTTAAAGTGAGCGCCAAAACTAAAAAAAAAAATCACACTCAAACCTCAACCCAAGAAGAAATTTCCATATGCATGATGATGCTGGAAACATACAAAAGAAAAGGTGATTTGTAGTGGCAAAACCATATAAGAGGTTACTAAAGAGAAAGTTAAGGATAGAAAAAAGAGAAGGATATTAGCAGGTGTCACCCTAACATTAAGATGGATGTCAAAGACTGCAACCTTTACATTGCTCTTCCAAGCATCTTGTTACCCTTAACCAGGAGGCAGAATCTGTGCCATATGGACCACAGTTTTCTCAGTTATGGTATTGATTATGTTCTTTAAATGAATTTTAACACACACTCACACTGGAAATAATATACGATGCTACTCCTTTCCATTGGGGATGGTGATTGAAGAAGAATGCCATCACTAAAATGACTTGATAATTACAAATAGAGGTTCTAAAAGGATCAACAAATAATAAGAATATTTAGGTTCCACAAGGTAATAAAAGAGCAGCTGATTAAATTACCCATGGATTCCTTTGCATTAATTTTCCCCATGATACGTACATTTTAAAAATGAATTTTAGCTATAAGATACACACTGTGGCTATCTTTTAAAACTGCAATAGAAGGGAATATGATAAGCTAGCACTCTGTTCTATGTTCCCTGAGTAACAACGCTAATACATGGCAATTATATAATTAGTTATAGCATTAAGAACAATGATTACTTGGCAATTATAGGAAGTATATAATTACTCAATAATTATGAGGAGTATGCAATTACATAACCATTTTATTCAGCACAAAAAAGGGAGCTTGCACATCTCTGAGAGTCAGACATCCAACAGTGTTTCACTTGTTTCTTCCCTGATTCCCAGCCCATCCGCAAACCAGATCTGCATTGAAAACTGGGAGCAACAGACGCTTCCTAACCTCCATTAGTCTCAAGATCTGGAAATAAAACACTCGATCCAAATTTACCAATTATCCCCCTCCCGTGTTTTTCCCTGTGTTACTAAGTATCGGGAAAATGTTTTTAAAGTGCAGGTCCAGATAACACTCCCCCAGGGAGAGTTGGTGCTTTACTATTTTTTCCTTGCATAAACATGATTTTCAGTGAGTTGGAAAATGTACCTCTAGTGGTTCAGTCTCATTGAAGACAGGGGAAAAGGCTAAATTACTTTGCATTTCATATCATGGTAGATGCTGCCTGGTCAGTTGCTGCTCTGACCTTATTTGCGAGTATGAGTAGATGGTAAGTCTTCTTTTGCCAGGTGTGTATTCTCACCCGCAGCTCTAAGTTTTAAGTTTAGTTTGCCCTCATCTGCTTTGGTTGTGGACAGCACCATAGACCTTTATCTGTAAATCCCAAAAAAACATTCTTGAGTAACTGGCCTGCCCATGGAAGAGAGATTGTCCATTTGAAGGAGGAGATTATCCAGGGGTTATATATTTTATAACTGAGGTGCCTTAGAGCAAGCAAAGATAAATCCTTTCCTCCACTTCCTGGAGTTAATCAAGCCATTTTTGTCATCATTTTTGTCCATGTTTCCGATGATGGTCTCAGACTATTACTTTAGGCCATGATTTCCTCAGGAGTTATGACTATAAAAGGACACTTTATTAGGTGAACTACCACATCCATGGAAAATGGCAGGTACAGAACAAAAACTCATTTTTAGAAGAGAGAGTAAACAATTTAAAAAATGTTTATTCTTCTGTGACTAAACTCTGAATCAAATAGAATAATTCCTGGGGAGGGGAGAGGAGAGAGGAGGGGAAAGAGAGAGAGGAGGGAAGATCGGTAGTCAAGATTTTGTGCTGAATTTGCAGAGTGGAAAAGAAAACAACTTCTTTTCTCCCAAAGGGGGAAATTAGGCTGAAGAAGCTCTACTAAAGACACATTTGATGGGAAAGAAATAGGTTTTAAGACCAAGACAATGTGCAAGCCTTAATACTCTAGTTTTTGGACTGCCGCTCTGGTTGTAGTATATGAGAAAGAGTGGTCTACTGACTTAGGGTGGGACCCATTAGGATCTTATTTTGGTCAGGGAGTGGGAGGGGATGCAACAGCCTCAACAGTAGTGACAAAGCTCTTCAAAGAAAGAAGGGGGATTGGAGAAGCTGCCTGTCTTCTCCTCTTTCTCCTCTTTGGACTAATCACTACCGCTCCCTAGGCCATGATCTAGGGAACTGGCCCGGGATGGGTCAACTTCAGCAAGCTTCCGGCACAGCCAAAAACACAACATCTGGTTGTGCTGGAAACTGTGTCGGGAATGGACCCAGATGGAGCCATTCCGCTGGGAAGGTGGCAGAGAAGGGAGAACAACGTCACTGCGTATTTGCAAATTCTTTATTTTTGATCTATTTCTGGTAGTGAGCTTGAGGCCAAGACAGGGCTGGAGAGAGTCAGACTGCATTTTGTCATACCCAGTTGGCAGGGGGACAGGAGGGCCTTAATCAGACAGAGAACAAAAATGTGTTCAACACACCATCTGGAACACATCACTTGCCTTCTCCAAAACCTCAGAACCAAATTTCTTCCCCATCAAAAAAAAAATCTCTTAAAAAGATTATTAACCAATTACTTGCCTTTAACTTCTCTACTCTCTTCTGGCATCACACATAACTTACACTCTTTATTCCTCCAAAGCTAACCTTCTAACGGTACCGGGATAGGTGCTCACTCATCTCTACCCTTTCCATCAGACCTTTGCTTCTGCACGCAACTCCCTCCCTATCTTGAAAACTCTCCTAAAAGGGCACCCCGTACAAGAGGTATTCACTAACTCATCTCCCACCTTCCTGATAATGAGAAGTTCAGTGCGATGTAGTAGAAAGGACCATGGAACCTGGGTTCTAATCCTGACTCCACCACTTCCCTGCTATATGAATTAGGGCAGGTTCTGTATCTCAGTTTCCTCATTTGAAAAATAGGGATTAAACAATTGTTTTCCTATCCCTTTAGATTGTAAGGCCTGTGTGGGACAAGTATTGGAATGTGTCCCATCTGATTATCTAGTATCTACCCTGGAATTTAATTCAGTGTTTGGCTGAATTTATTAAGTATATTTATTAAGTGCTTAATAAATATAATTATTATAGTCATCCCATTAGCTACTTTAGCACATGTGCAGATCTCTTATTTTCATTTTATACCTATTATTTATTGCCTAATTTCTCTTCTCCTGTTTCACCATTAATTTGTAAGCCTCTGGAGAGCAGGGATTGTCTCTTACTTGGTTGTATCATCCAAATCATCTAGTACATTTGGCTGAATAAATTCTGCTTCTGAGAGTGAATTCCAAAAAACTTTAAAATTTAGAGATGACTGAAAGTTTCTTTCTTAAGGAAACTTTTCTTTCATAAGGGAAAATAACAAAACTTGAAAAGAAGCCATCAATTCAAAGATAGTTTTCACAAGAAGCATATTATAATAATAAATTATTATTATTAATGATAATCATAATAGTATTGTTAAGCACCTACTTTCTGCCAAGCACTGTACTAAAGCTGGGCTAGATAAAAGAGAATTAGGTCCCGCAAGATTCTAGACTCTAAGCATTTTGTAGGCAGGGAACATGTCCACCAACTCTGCTACATTGTAGCCCCCCAAGCACTTAGTACAGTGCTCCCAACATGGTAAGCCAACAATTAACATGATTCAGAGATGACTGCTGCTTTGCTGCTCCTGCTGGAGGGGGAAAACAAAAGAAAGCCTAAGTAGGAGGGAAAACAGACACTGAATCCTCATTTTGCAGATAAGGGAACTGAAGCACAGAGAAGTTAAGTGACTTCCTCAAGGTTACAAAACAGATCAGTGGCAGAGGAGGGATTAGAAGCCGGGTACTTTTACTCCCAGACCTATGCTCTTTCCATTACACCAGACTGCTTCCCAATATGTTAATTCTTCTGTTAAAAGGTATGTCATGTTGTAACAATAACTTCCTCCTGAATCTCTCTAAAAGACTCGTGATTTGATCTATGTGGGTACACGAGTATTTCTTTTGGCATGTTCTCAGGGTCTTTGGCAGTGGAATGTTCACCCCGTGAAAGGGTTCTAAAGGAAGTGGATATCTCTTTATTGAACACAGATTACGTAGCTGTACAAAACGCATGCAATCCAGTGGAGCATAAATTATTGCTGTTCTGGGAATATCATCCTATGGGGCTTACTATATTGAAATAACATAAATGGGTATCATTTCCCATTCATGTTATAATCATTGTCACAAGAATTTTAATGCCTCATATAGTCCATAATTTTTTTTCTTGTGTGCTGTACTGCTCTGACCTTTTCAATATTCTGTCATTTGACTGGTCATCGTTTCTGTCCTCTCTTTTTTACAGCCTTATTAACTTGTGGAGAAGAGGTGAAATAGACAACCAATCAGAATGCATAATATTGCAAAGGTCATGGTAGTACAGTAAGAATCATCACGCACAGAATACTACATGTTAGACATTAACATTTTGCCATCTTATTCATATGACAAAAACTGCAACAGTAACAGGAACAAAAAAGCACAGTATGAATGTATTCTCAAGAACAAGATTAAAATAAAAAAGAATGGAGAACTAAAATCATTCTTGTTACACTTAGACAATCTTTGGTCAGATTTTGTCCTGCTTTTGCAAGTTAATCTCTCAATAGGGGTTTCAAAACTGTTAGCCAATAAATTCCCCATTTCATACTCCAATTGGTTAGCTTATTGGCTTATCCTAAGGCCTCAATTCCAGTCCTGTCTTTTTCCTTCGTTCTGCTCCAGAGCTAATTTGAAACCAGCATGACCCATATTTGTTCAGTGTTTACAATGTGCTAAGTATTGGGGTAGATACAAGTTAATCACGTTGGACACAGAACTGTCCCACATGGCGCTCACAGTCTTAATCCTCATTTTACAGCTGAGAACTGAGACAGAGAAGTTAAGTGACTTGCCTAAGGTCACAGGGCAGAAGTGTGGCAGAACCAGGATTAGAATCCAAATCCTCTGATTCCCAGGTCTGTGCTCTTTCCACTAGGCTATACAGCTTCTAGGAAGTAGGGCAAATAGTTTACTGTGTCCCTGTAGATGCTACTTGCACCTAAATGATTAAAGGTAATATCAAGGCCCTTCTAGATATATACATATTTATATTTAGAAGGGCCTTGATTTATATACATATCTCTCTCTATATAGATATATATATATAGGCAGAGGCTTTAAAGAGTGGGGGATTGATATATACTATATTACTATATCTCTATTACTGCTACTATTATAATTCCCAGGTGTTCAGTGTAGTAGATTTCAAGATGACTCTGATTTTATTCTTTAGATAAAAAGGCTTTCATTGATATCATTTTTCCCCCATTTATCATGGCTAGCTACATGGATTCACCTTGGAAGTAGGGTTGAACTGTACTTATCCGCTCAGAAATCTGTTGTTTCCTAATTGTCTAGTTTGGGCAATTGTTCTGCTTTAGACAAAGTGTTATTTTTTTCCAAATGACTGCATTTCTGTTTTTGTCTCAATCGACTGAGTAGTGATTTGATGCTCATCTCGGCAGTTGGCTGCTGCCTTACTGTTCCAGATGGAACGTAGCTTCAACCTTTGGTGCTCTGCTTAGTGAACATATCTATTTTATCACTGGCTATTTCTATACCCATTTGTTGGATTTAAGAAGCTTTGCTGAATAGTCCAAAACCCAACTGTGACTAAATCCTAGGAAATGTCATTACTGGGTCAGATCAAAATTTAGACATTCATGTTAACATTTAACATCTAACATGCTTAACTTTTCCTTCTAAATCCCTTTCTCAATCGTCACACATCGTGAACCTCTTACCCACACAAAGCTCTCTCTAATTTACAAAATTCTCAGGCAGCAGAACCTGTTAAAGATAAATTTCACATGCTTACTTTGAACCTACCAACTTCAAGTTTCAATGGCTGCCTCTCATCCGGCATTGGGTAACATGTATAATAAAAACGAAGTGTTTACCTTGCCTGAACTCTTGACGATTTTGAAAACTTCTTTCATATCCCTTCTCAGTCTTCACCTTTCCAGATTGAAGTCCTAATCTTCTCTGTTTAGCCTCAAATGGAAGTTTTTCTGTGTTTTCTGTACCTTCTTGGGCTCTATTATCATGTCCTCCCTAAGAGCTCTAGTCATCGACTTCTACCAACAGAGAAGAAAATTTTCTTGGAGAACTTGGAAGTTAAAACAGTATGAGGATGTTCTTCACTACTAAAATGTTTGCTTGTATTATACAATAAATGCCGATTCAAAGAGCATGCACTATCGCCTGCACATAAGATTTCCAGCCTCTGCACCTTCCTCTCCATCCAGAGGAATCCACTCTAATCCAGGGATTTACCAAATCCATTTGTGACCTGTGCATCAATCTCTTTACTGATCTTCCTGCCTCCTGTGTCTCCCCTAGTCTCAGTCTCCATTCGCACACCTTCCACACCTTTAACTGGGCAAACCGTGGGAGGATAATATATGACAGCAGGATAGTCAAGCAACTAGCCCATGGACTGCTGAAATGGAATAAGCATAAAAAAGGCCAAGAGAAGCCACACTTTAAAGATTCAGACAGTAATCAGAAAGGGGGAAACCATCCTTTAGCAGAAGCTTCAAGAAGACTGTGACAGGAAGAGGGAAAAACAAAAACAGAGACAGGGCAAGAACAACATTAGTCTTAACTACATCCACAGACATCGACAAACAGCACAATAGTAGCATCATCTTTGAACCTGTAGGAACAGCTAAAGTTATCCCTTACTGTTTAGATAGTCCAGTTGGTTTAGTTAAGAAATTACGTGAATACAACAGCAGCCACTAGGTAAACTCTGCCCACCACTAACGATTTTATATCAATTACTGATTTCATCAAGTTGGGTTTGGAGTTTTATGGATGAGCAATGATGGTTTGCAAATTTCATTTCATTTTGAGAAGTTGCTATATAAATAAGGGTATGGTTTCCAAATTTGAGGTCTTTAACTCATTCTTCCGGTAAGCTATGGCAGTAGATAAATGGAGATTATTATCTGCTTTCTACTCATGTTCATAATTCATGCTTGCCAATAAGAATTTCCGGTTCTCCAGGGATACCATCAGAAAGGGACTCGCTAAATAGCACAGAGCAGATTTGAGGGTCTCAAATCCATAATCAAATATCTAGATTGATTGTGTCACTTGCACTTGTATTGATTTCAATTGGAGTAGCTCACCCAAGGGAATAATAAAAATGTGGAATAAAACTGATTTATGAGACCAAAATAAATCCTTTTGTGAGTGGTAATGAATTGGTACTATTTAACCCTTTCAATCACAGTATGAAAAACACTATTTATTTTTTAAGAATGCTGAGCCAGCCAAAAGAAGTCATATCGAAAATGCCAATACTGTCAAATGTCATTACACTAAGTTGTAATGCCGGAGAAAGAATGATGCTCTAAACTTGATGGAAGACATAATTTGACAAAAGACATACTTTTGGTTTTCCTGGGAAGTTTTATGTGTGCCATCACAAATGATGGATCTGTAGTTCCCAAAGTATTATAGAATCACTCAATAAATGTTAGTTGTATTTATTTACATGATTTACAAGTCAGAAATCAAAAACAAGGTCCAGTTGGTAAACTCAAGTTTGATTTAATTCTTAAAGTGAAAGATTATTGAAGGCGAAGAGTACATTACATTATTTCAATATGTAAAAACCTGTGGTTAGCTGCCTTCAGAAAGCTGGATTTCCAGCACTGCTAAATTCCAGGTTGCAATAAAGGAAAATAAGGAAACCCAGATATGAAGGTTAGGTTTCCTTGCCCCACAGAGACGGCCTGTGAATTTCTACATTTCCTGCAATGGCATACTCTGGGTGACATTTAAGAGAGAGAGTGTCTTGACTCTCTCTGGTTGTCCAGGATTCCAGAAGCAAAGGGAGAAAAATGCAAGAAGTTAATTGCACAGCTACTGGTTTTACCACTGTCCTGTTTCCCTCACCCATCTACCTAATTTTCCCATTTCAGCTTCATTCCCCAGTAACTGAGTCAGCTTGGCGACAAATCAGTAGGTCCAACCCAACTCTCTTTGGTTCTGTAAAAGGAGCCATCTTTTCTACCGGATGATCACTGTGGCTGACTAGTTTTCATCTGTTGTCTTTACAGGCAATTATCACTTTCACCAGGGCCGATTAAGTAGAAAATGAGGCTGAGAGTACGCTTTGCTGTGACGGCAAAGACTGTTAAGCAGCAGGAAGTATCCACTCGTGGTCTTATTTTAAATGTCTGCCTGGGGAGCCTATTGAAAAGCTGAGAGAACATGACCAGCCTGGAGCAAGTTCAGTTCTCCCAAACAAAACAGTTTGTGAAAACAAACAAAAAAAAAGGGAACAGAAAGAACAATCATAATTTTCAGGACAGTATACCCTGCCTCATATTTCTAGTTCAGCTAATCATAGCATCACCCTTGAGCAGCACTGGATCTTTAAAAAAAAAGAGAGAGAGAAAAACCATACATACATGCATTTTATCCACTCTGATAGGACAGCAAATGAAAATATTATTGCTAATTAGGAATTTGAACCTAACATTTTGATGTGTAAGCCCATGTGGGGCTCACAGTCTTAATTCCTATTTGACAGATGAGGGGACTGAGACACAGAGAAGCTAAGTGACTTGCCCAAGTCACGCACAGCTGACAACTGGGGGACCTGGGATTAGAACCCATGACCCCTGCATCTCAAGCACGTGCTCTTTCCACTAAGCCATGCTGCTACTCCTAATGTTATGTAAATTTTAGGAAATATTATTTAAGGGAAAGAGCAATGTTCATCCAATAGTATTTACTGAGTGCTTACTATGTGCAGAGCACTATACTAAGTGCTTGAATGTGTATTAAATGCTTGAATCAGAAGACACCGACACTCCTAGTTCACTGCTGTGTAACTTGGGGATACAATTTCTTGATTTTTCTGTGACTCAGTTTCTTAAATTTTAAAATTTACCCTACTGGATGATGGGAGGATATGTGGAAATACATGTTATTAATTCCCTAATCTGGGGATGGTAAGTGAGTCCTACATTGCACATTTTAATCACTTTGTAAATATCTTTAATAATAATTTGGGGGCTACTTTGCAGTTCATTTTGTAAAGCATTATAAGAAAATTTGCATCATACCAAGTTGCAGGTACTAAGACAGATGAGCTCATTAGTCCACCATTCGGAAAAATGTCTTCAATCAAATTTGGAGCATTGCCCATGACCAAGGGCACAGGACATGCGCCTCCATGACTTAATTAATGCACCTTTGCCCCGCACATAGCTATGGGTTCCCATCAAAGTTGTTTTGTACAAGGAACAAAATGGAATGCCAAATGGTACAGTATTGACCAGAAAAGATGGAAACAAGATAAGCTTTCAATAGGTAATAAGTGGCCTATGGCAAGAGAGACGAGACTTGGACTAGAAAAATAACAAATGGATGGAGGAAGTATTTTACAGAACTGCTATTCCCCTGCCAACTCTGAATAACTGGTAGAGTCAAACATTCTTAGAGTTAATGCCTTCATAACCAATCTCCCTGGCCATAGAAGCCCAGTGGGTAAATTTACAGTAAATGGATTTTAAAAGAGAAGCTGAGAAACAGCATGGCAAAGTGTAAAGACTACAGGCCTCGAAGTCAGAGGGCTTTGGTTCTAATCCCGGCTCTGCAATTTACCTGCAGTGTGACCTTGGACAAGTCATTTAACTTTTCTGTGCTCCAATTCCCGCATTTGTAAAATGGGGCTAAGACTGTGAGAAAGGAGAAAGGATTGGAAGAACAGCCCCCGCCTCTCCAACATTTCTGCATAATCCATAAGGGGCCCATCCCTATGATAGTAAGGCTGTCCACAGCATCCTACAAATTCAAATTATTCTGCATTAATATCTACACTAGAAAGATATAGGCAATGAATGTATATAATGCAAAAACCACTCTATGAGTGAAAATGATGAGAAAGATTTAAAACAATGACAGACCATGTAAATCTGGAATTCTGGTGGTAAGATGTCCTCTTTCCACTATATGTGCAAACTTTGCTTATTCACAATGCAGCATGACATTTTAGTCCATAGTTGGAATTTGTATTATATCATTATGCTACAACTCAACAAGCTTCATAGCATTGGGAATGCACTTGGTCATTATGCCAAGAAAATAGCCAATTAGGCATCAGACACAAATTCAATAAGCTCTGTGTATGTCTTGTGAACAGATAATTTCTTAAATAAGTTTGATGAATTAATGTTTAACTCCATTCTTTTGGATGAATATGTACTAATTACATAATTCCATAGCTTTATTGGCAATGACATAATATACAACTGGGAAAATAGTCAATATATTCAGTCTGTGTGAATATGAGAGAGCTGTTTACAGTGATTTATACCATTTCCTACTACTGTCTCCTACCATTTTTAGCAGCTCATCACAACAGTCTACCTGGGCAAAAATGTTTTTTCTCAGAAAATTCAGTAGGTGCCTCTAAAGATGCTACAATACTTTCTTCAATTTGCAAAATTGCCCCAAATACTTTCACATTAGCATGCTCTAAGTATACCCCTGGAGATGGAAAGAAGTGGGTATTATACCTATTTTGCCTGGAATTCCCTCCCCTTCACAACTTAAAGACCAGCACTCTGAAGAATTACTAAAATACTTCCTCTCGGGAAGACTTTCCTGATTAAGTTTTCATCCTCCTACCTCACCTTCCTTTTCTAGTGCCTTCATCATGAATTTAACCCCACCCCTAAAGTCCTACCCCCACAGTACTTGTGTACAAATCCTTATAAATGCCAACGCATCCTCTATCTGTATTTTCATGACTTTATCCCCCAATAGACTGCAACCTTCTGGTGAGTAGGAACCAAATGTACTCCCCCAAATTAAGTACAGTGCTTTGCATGAAGTAAGTTTGCACTAAATACTATTGATTGATTTTACAGATTTAGAAGCGAAGGCTCATAGACACACAGGTCAGAATATAATTTATGCCTTTTGCTCCTAGACCCAGGTCCGTTCCACTAGATCGTCTAGGCGGCAAGCTCCCCATGGGCAAAGAATATGTCTACTCACTCGGTTATATTGTACTCTCCCAAGCTCATAGTACAGTGCTCTGCAAACAGTAAGTGCTCAAGAAATATGATTAATTGATCATCCTGCCTCTCAAATCTGCACTTTTCCCACTCTACCAGGCTACCTCCAGCTGAGCTTCATTACGCACAGAATTCAAACTGCTTAAGAGAAGCTGCATATTTTGTCACTGACATTCATTCACCATTCTCTAGGAGGATACAAAGTTAAAATACGTACTGAATCGCCAATAAACCATTCCCCATTGGCTGATTTTCTCCAGGGACACTATGTCAGATATACAGCTCTCTTTCCCCAGGCAACTCTAAAAGTACACATATTCCACAACAGTGAAGTGCAGACAGCAGGGAATAAAACAAAGCTATCCCTTTTCTCACAGCATAGGTCTTTCTTTGGAATGCTGAGATCTAGCTATATGCAATCATGTTCTTTCCCTTCCCATGGAAACAAATGCCTTCATCTTGTCTCCTTTATAATTTTTAGGTAACACAATTTATTGCAGAAGGAAGAGCTTCTAGTGAGCCAGATTACCTACTCCCTTCTATGAAATTCTATAGGTAATCTTGAGTGATGGGCTGCATTTCCATGATCTTTAGAAGTGTTATACTGATTAATCCAGATGCACAGACAATATCAAATATTACTGTTGGTATGGCAGCTCTTATAGAAGGATTGCCCATTCCAGGTAATGGAATTTCAAGCCATATGTCTAAATGTACATTCTGTCATTCCAAATTCATTTCACTTCTTCCCTTCTCGCCTATTTATCTGAAATTTTTCCTGAATTTGGGCAGAATCTCTTAAGTCACTTGTTAGAAACCGACCGAGAGAGATAACCAGGTGGCCATAAGACATTTAGAGCCCTTATTTGAAGAAAGGTCAAAATGAATTCACACTCATTAGATTGCAAAGCTCGCCCAGATCTTACAGGGGCCTTTACTCATGCTTTTATGTGCTTAGTATAGTAAATTCTCCTCTGTTCCAGTCCCCTCAATAACATAATCAAGGCTGTACCTTAGACAAATGTTGCAAAAGCCAGGGAAGCTCACATCATTGTTATTTTACCCTCCTGGGTAGATTCACTCATCATCAAATCGACTCCACACCCAAGAGAGGAATCATTTTCTGGGTGCTTCACCACACCACAGAATACATATTCTCCGGGGTAGCAGGCAGGGGGGCTTCAGATGGTACATGGATTAAGCAAGGCCCTCACCTGCATATCAAAGGCCGTGTCAGAGAGGTGGGTGAAAGGGGGAAGAGGCACTGTGGGATGGTGGCATAGTGGTCTTAGAGGAGGCAGAGTGGCGGCACGTGTGCAGCAACGTGGCCTAGTGGAAAGAGCCTGGGCCTATGAGTCAGAGGACCTAGGTTCTAGTCCCAGAGCCGCTATGTGCCTGCTGTGTGACCTTGAGCCATTCACGGAACTTCTCTGTGTCTCAGGATACTCATCTGCAAAATGGGGATTCAATACCTGTTCTCCCTTCTACTTAGTCTGTGAGTCTCTAGTGGGACAGGGACTGTGTCTGACCTAGTTATCTTATATCCACTCCAGTGCTTGGTACAGAGTAAGTACCATAACTGTTATTATTATCATTATTTTTAAGTGGGATCTCAATTAATACTATTACTACTACTGATTGTCATATTCATTTATTGTTGCATTATACTCTCCCAAGTGCTTGTACAGTGTTCTGCACACAGTAAGGGCTCAATAAATACGATTGATTGAATGAATGAATGAATTAGCAGGATAGTATGTCAGGTGAGTCTGTGAAACTACAAGCTCCTCAAGGGTAGAAACCATCACTCTTATTTTCATTCTATGCCCCGAAGCAGGGCTCTGCACCCAGGAGATACTCAACACAGAAATGAATTGAGGAAACAGGAGTCTAGCCTTAGTGGGAGCCATGATAAGCTCCTCCCCCTCAGGAAGCAGGATTTCTCTGCTTCATTCCAAAGCAACATAGAATTGGGGCGAGGTACAAGGGGAAGAAATTTGAAATAGATTTAGTCACCTTTGTTCTTCTTCCTCACTGTGAATCTATGCTATTTTGCAAATGAAGTGGAGAAGCTGGTTTCCAGCTTGTGTTTGGGGAAGGGCAGTAACTGGATGGGAGTTTCTCTGTGCTGCTTTAGGACAGAGCAGAGAAGGTAGCTCTCAGATTACATTTTGGGAGGGGCAAGGCTGAACGAGGCTTTTTTTCCATTTCAGTTGGACATTCCATAGACTCAAGTCAAGAGAGAAGGGATTGTTATGTCTGCATTAGACCTCGACCTCTACTACCCAGGCCAACTGTGTTGTCTCCTTCCTGAGAGGCCCTTTCCCCCAAATCCCATAGCGAGAGATCAGAAGCTGAGCTAAGTGTGTTCAGAAAGGGTGAGGAGAGAGAGAGATGCAGCAGGGGGAATTTCTGAAGGGGTGGGGAGGAAATGCAATTCTCTGCAGTGACTGGATGTACTTTCGGGCAGAACTTTTGGATCCTGTGCTATGTCAGCAATTAGTGCATGATGCAGCTCTTGATTTTACATACTGTGGTCATTCAGAACTAAAGGCACACCAATACCATGCACTTCCTACAACTCCCTATACTATGTATCCAACAGCCAACAGACACTATGTATTTGCTCGTGTTTCCGGGTCCGGATTTTTAAAATGTTCACGTTAACGATCACTTCTTCCCATTATAAATTTTCAGTACTTCATGAGAGACTGACTACACTGAATCCTACGGGTCACAAAAGAGCCAACCAGCCGCTCCCGGCCCTCAGACAGATGGGAGACCACCCATGGAACAGATTCAGATTTTCAGCAGCCTAGATGCTTCGTAAAACAGGCCCCTAATGGTGTACTCTATATGCTAAGTTTTCATCAAGGAAAACTATAAAAATCGTGCATTGATGTCAGTATGGGTAGGTTTTCCTCCCCAGTCCTCTCCATGGAGCTCATGCTTTAGTTTCTGACACAGGTTTGACTATCACAGGTTCTGGAACTTGCATCTAAAATGTGTAGCCTCACCAAGTGCCCCAGAAGGCAGTCTAGCACTCTGCTAGACAAGACCACTGACCTTTCTGCAGGCACAATTATTTTGCCACTAAAATTACTTCCAAATAGCCGAACTCTCCAACCCTGTAAATTCCCACTACCTCATCTCCAGCAGACAGAACAGCGAAGGGTAAAGTACAGTTGTTCATTATGTCAAAGAAATAACCAATTACCCATCAGACAATTCAATAAGCTTTGCTTAACTCTAGTGACCAGATGATGTCTTAAATATGTTGATTAATTCAGGTTTATTACTTTCCTTTGGAGGCACACAGACCCACAACCAACATCTAGAACCAATGGCAATGGGTGGCCGTCTCTAGGAGGAAAACATATTTGAGTCGGCTTCACTCAGCAATGAAAAGTAAAGTTTCAGATACAATGAAAACCTGGAACAAAATTTTCTGTGACCCAATCACCAGACAGTCTTCCCTCTACCCCCCTGAGTTGAGCTAACATAGCAACCTCTTTAAGTCACATCTTGTAATTGCTTCCAATTTGCCTGTTTTGCTTTTGGCAATTAGCAAACTGAAATGTTATCATGAAGGAGTTCATCTCATTTATAAGACTAGGTTTTCCCTCCACTAAAATATGCAGGCACTCTGTTCTTTATTACCAGCAGGAGATAAATGGCTGGTTTTCGTTGCTGAAGAATATATAATGGTTAAAAAGTCACTTTTTTCCTCCAGCTCTACATAAATCACAGAACTAGTCAATATTTAATAATGCTTGCCTTGGTCTGGAGTCCCTTGATCACCCCTGTCATGTGTAATAGCTCCCTCTCCGATATCTTTGACATAAAAGCCCAGCTTTACTGCAATACTAACATGTAGAGGGTCATTACGGATCGACATTTACCTTAATCTGTGACTGCCAACCATGAACCGATAAATTCCAGCAGATTCCACTGGGAGAAATCAGTAAACTTCTCAGTGGAAAGAACTGAAGGAAAATTCTGCCGAGAACAGAATACATTTTCTACAAGGGGCTGCTCTGCAAATGGGTTCTGACTTTTGAAAGTTCTCTTGCTGTGCAGCTTTGCAACATTTAATACCGTTTTGATGCTTTGAGAGACGGGATGACAACCGAGGATGACATGACTTAGAAGGCAGGCAGAAATTCACTCTGCAAAAACAATGCAAGATTAAACACAAGGGGGAATATGGCTTTTGCATTATTCACCCAGCTGCCTTGGCGGAAATGGCTGGGCTGACATGGGTCCAGCCGAAATGTTGCTCCTTTTCTTCAAATCCATCATCGCTCCTTCACCTCATAATCTTACAAGTGCTTCACAGCAGAATACATCAAAGCCTTCATTGCATAAAAAAGGGACACACTATCCTTTGAGATGGGTCAGCAGAGACTTCCTGCCACACACTCAACTCTTCTACATACATATGTTTCACCCCAGAACACAAACAACTTCATTTATGGGCTGCCTCTCGGAATTCAGAAATGGCAACGCGTATTCTCCGTCCAGGTCACTTAAGGGAAGAAAATCACCAAATTGTTACGCTTTGATTTTGGTCAACTCTTTCTAAGAGGTGGAGCTGGGCCGATAGATCTTTCTGGATTTGTGTTATTACTCGGTTTTCATTGAGTCAGTGAATAACTGTGACTGAGGAATGACTTGCTCTTGATAGAAAATTTGCTTGGAAAAATTAAGTTACCTTAAAACTACCATTCGATAATGGAAAAATTGAATGAAGTTCAACAAAAGTTCCCTTTTTGGCACAAAATTGCAAAATATTATCACACTGTGTTGGGGTGATGAAATGGAATTCATTTTTAATAGCTCTACTTTAAAAATTATTTTGATATTTTATATTAAAACTGTTTACATTAATTGGATAGTTACAAAAGCACTCCTTGTCAGAAATTACAACTAAAGTACTCACCAAGAATAGCTTAATTCAACATGGACCATACAGAGAGAAATGACCTTTCAACAATTCACTGTATCCCTGTTTAAAGCATTTTAAGCAGAGATAAAGAAATATTTTCAACCCACATCCACCCGAAGGAATGCGTACTGGCTTTTAAGTCAGGTGTAATACTATGAGAAACCTTCTATCGAGCAAATGATTTCAATGAGACTCTAGAATTGGATTTCTAGCATTAGAAATGAGACTCTAGAATTCAACTCTAGAAAGCAAAAGTGGGAGGACACAAAAAAAAAGAATGTTGCACCCAGGGTGTTCTCAATAAATATGGCATGCTACTATTCTGTTGATCAGTGATTAATGAAAGAAAGACACATTACCTTCACCTTTGTAGAAAAGTCCAGAAAATAGAACTGTGTAAAATAACTGTCCATTGGGTCGGATGGGCCTTTCCCATCTTACATATGCTTCTCGGGGCCCTTTGCTGGTGGCAAACACTTTTACTTCTCCCTCCGGCGGGGCTTCGATTGATCGATTTTCTACCTGTAAATGAAAAAGAAGTGAGTTGGCTTGAAACCCCCACTTTATCCACCCGTTCCCTAAAGGAATGCATTTCAGACAGTGGTATTGCTTGAATGGCATACGCCTCTTCAGTCACTTGCTGGTCTTTAAATCTTGGGCATCTTCCAGAGGCAAATCTGTTTACCGGGGCCATGTACAGGAGATTTAAGTGGGAGAAGAAAGGAAAGAAGTGGCTCTTATGCACAGTGACAGGAAATGAATCTTGTGGAAAATGCCTAGGTGACCCTTGACAGGTAATCAAAAACACGGCCCCACAATTTTACACCAGTAGAGAACAACTTTATTAAGGTAATATGCTTGAATTCCCCAGTGCATCATTGTAGAAGACAGAGAGAAAATCTGCACTTCACGGCTACCAGAAAGACTTAGTAGCCACGGGCATAAAATATTGTGCCTCTGGGAGAAAACGAAAGTGAAAAAAACAAGCAGAAAAACAGAAACGGGAGAAGCACTCTATTCCAAGACTGACTGTTCACCTTAAATAAATTTATAAACATTCTTTCTCTACTGATAACAGATAAAGTTGAGCTCACGAGCACAGTAACCCTGTCTGTTCTTCAGGAACCAGAAGAACCAGCCTACAGAAGCAGCGTGGCCTAGTGGATAAAGCACGGCACTGGGAGTTCGAAGGAACTGGGTTCAAATCTCTGCTCTGCCTCTTGTCTGCTGTGTGACCTTGGGCAAGTCACTTAACTTCTCTGTGCCTCAGTTACCTCATCTATAAAATGAGGATTAAGATTGTGAGTTCTGTGTGGACAAGGACTGTGTCCAATCTGATAACTTTGTATCAACTCTAGCCTTAGAAGAGTGCTTGACACACACAATATGCATAGCAAATACCATCATTATTATCATCATTACTACTCTAATCCAGATAACCATAACCTGTCAAAGATCATTTATGATAGTAGTGGCATCTTCTCAATTGTGAATTTTTGGGGAAAAAAAAAACAATCTAAGTAGGAGGGAGAACAAATGCTCAATCTCCATTTTACAGATGAGGAACCTGAGGTAGAGGTAAGTTGTGATTTTCCCGAGGTCACATAATAGATAAGTAGCAGAGTTGGGCTTTTTCCACTAGGCATCACTGCTGTGAGTTAGTTCAAGGCAGAGATATGGGAGTCATCTGCATGGAAGTGGAAGCTGCAACCATAACAGCCAAGAGAGTGAGATGAATGGGGGCGGGGGCTGTTGGGGAGCAGAAAACAGCCTAGAAGGACAACCATAGTTAGGGGATAAATTATAATGATTGTCATTATTATTATTATTATTATTACTGTCTGAAGTGGCTGTCAGAGACAGTGATTTGGACTGGTTAGACTTTGTATGACCCAGCAATGGCAGAAACAAAAATAGCTGCCACCAATCTTATAATGTGGAACCTATGTCATCACGCATTATTCTTACTAGTCAAAACTCACACTCAGGTGAAACCTCATCATCAATAGCATGATATTCAAACACAAATATAGGTTTCAGGTACCTACACAAACGTATAGCTAGCTATATTCTGTTTGCCCTCCTGTACTTTGTACTCTTCAGCAGTAACAGCCTTGTTCCTTAGGATAGTGTTTTAGCTATTTCCATTCAATAAGGACGTTGCATTTAAACGGAATATCCACATCCAAACAGGTTAATGTGTAATGTTATATAGTAATGTTATGAGTACTTAAAGATGCAAAGTTTTGGGGGCAGGATTTTTACTGTAATTGGTATTTTAAAAAAATCTTCCTGAAATCAATTGAAGTCAAAGTGCTCTAACTTCCTGGCAGCATTCAGTGTAGTTATAAATAAATATGTTGTTTCTCATTTCTTGTGATTAGAGATGGATCAGTGATTTGGTGAAAGCGTTTGCGCACTCAACACGGCGACGCAGAAAAGTACCAAGGAGTTCAATCTCGGCTGAAATCGTTACAAGTCAAGACTAAGAAATTTAGTGAAGCAGTGGGAAGAGCAACCTTTTAAAACCAATTCTAATTTTTTCTTCACTCTGTATCATGCTATCGGAATCTATAAAGGAAACAGCATGTACTCTAGGCTGTCAGCAGATGTGGAACGTAGCGATGTGTTTGATGCCATTAGTGGCTCATTGAAAATGGTGTAAACTGATTTAGTAGTTAAAGAAATCCACTTTGTAGCTTGATTTCTTAAAGGGAAAGTTTAAACAGCTAGTGAATTTCAAGTGCTTTTAAATAGGAGCCTGTTATTAGCAAAAACATGTACTTTCAAGAATAACTATTTAGTCCAAGAAGTCTAAGTTACCCACCTCTTTCTCACAGCTAATTGACACCACAGCTAATTGGAAAGAAAATGCCAACTGGGATTGAAAATACGAATGTACAATTTAAACCTGAAGCAGTATTAAGGCAATATTTGTATAATTAGTGTACAGTTTCAGTGGACAGTTGCTAATGGATCATCACAATAAAGGCGGAATGCTTTAAAATTTCCCCAAACCAATACAAATGTCTAAAAGAATGATTATTATCTTTGAAAGAGGTGAATTTAAAATGGCTAATTCACACAAAACTAAAATGTAGCCCCCTTTTACAATATGTAGATAAGTGCATAATAGAGTGCAATTTACAGTGCACTATTAAGTGCTAACCACAATGAAAGGCACAGAAATATAAATTGTGTAACTTGATCATTTGTGATAAAGTCAGTTCTCCTCTAAAGCAGGGTTGATTTTCTGACTGAATCATATGAAGGCTCACATGCCTCGTGGGAAGCAAGTTCCCTAATTCCCAATAGTTTTATTCAAAACAAGTACTGAAACACAAATTAAAGAAGAACTGACTGTAGTTTAGACTAATAGGTACAACTTCAAATTTCTGGTATTCAGAAGTCACAAGCAGAAGTAATGCTAATACAAACAGAGCGATGAACTAAGCTCTGGAAGAAAAAATATAGGGGTGAAAATTAAACCAGGTCCCTAATCCTCAAAGGAAGGGAAGAGGGGATGGGTAACAGACACATAAGGAAGAAACACATAAGGAGGAAACAATAGACGCACATGAACAATAGGTAATATTATCCAAATCTGGATGTGACATGCTCTTTGTACCAGAGTTATAAAATATTTTGCTCTCAAACTCCATATGAACTTCAAGAGCATGTATCGATTCTTCCTTTAAATGTGTCTATATGAATCAGGTTCATCTACATCAGCACTCCCTAAATAAATTCACTTCCCTTTATTTCCATAATGCGTATATGTTTTGACTTTTCCCCTTTGTTCCTTCTTCACCTATTGTGCTGCTTGGAACAGTGCCCAGTAGTGACCTATCAAATCCTTAGTAGCTCTCAAATGGCATTTTTATTTTAAATAAAGTGTCACATTTTTCCAGATGGGTTAGTACTGACCAGAGTGAATCATAACCATTTACTCTGATGCTTACTCCCATCTGACATTTACTACATTCCCAGAACGTAAACTGAGGTACTACTCACCGATGGTCCGAAAGCACAACCCTGTGCTGTGCATGCCTGGATTCTGAAGGAATGCAAACTCCAAGGCGCAAATCCTGAAGCATAGTAACAGAGCTGTGACGAATTCTGCACCAGAACTCCATCGATATAGAGACCATAACTTGTAATGACACCTTTGAAAACAATAAGCAATTTTCAGCATAATTTTCAGGATGACGAGGTATTTGATAGAAAATAACAGGATGGGGTTCATTGAAGGGATGTCTGAAGGCATGAGTCATCAAACAGAGGTATTTATTTGAGTGTTTATTGTGTGCAGAGCACTGTATTAAGTGCTTGGGAAAGTACAGTATGACAGAGGTGGTAGATGTGATCCCTGCTCACATGTAGCTTACAGTCTGCTGGGAATAAACTATGAATAATAATGTTGGTGTTTGTTAAGCGCTTACTATGTGCCGAGCACTGTTCTAAGCTCTGGGGTAGATACAGGGAAATCAGGTTGTCCCACGTGAGGCTCACAGTCTTCATCCCCATTTTACAGATGAGGGAACTGAGGCACAGAGAAGTTAAGTGACATGCCCACTGTCACACAGCTGACAAGTGGCAGAGCCAGAATTCAAACCCATGACTGCTGACTCCAAAGCCCGGGCTCTTTCCACTGAGCCATGCTGAATAGGGGAAACAGTACAGAATAAGGATATTTACATAAGTTCTGGGGTGGCATCCCTCTCAGAGTTGCACCTGGAGACTTTCCAGGACTCTACCAGTCTCGACTATGGGAGGGAGAGTCAAGCAGAGGCATACCCACTACATTCTTAGCTTGGGGCCGTGGCTAGCAAGTGGAAGACAATCTGCTATATATTAAAACATCCCATGTGCTGGGCAGGAGGGGCATGGGAGAGAGTCCAGGGTGGAAACTCAAGTTTACTATGCAGAAGGAGGCAGTGGCAAACCACATCCGTATTTTTACCAAGAAAACTCTATGGAAACTGTACCAAAACTACTGCAGATGGAGGTGGGGCGTTGTGGGAGAGACGTGTCTATGGCGTCGCTAGGGTTCAGACATGACTCGATAGCATTAGACAACAAAATCTGTGGTGGCAATTTGTGCTTTTGCGTCAATCAATGATATCTATTAAGCATTTATTGTGTGCAGAGCACTGTACTAACAACTGCTTCCTGCCCTCAAGGAGCTTACAATCTAGTGGATGCACAACACAGAAAATAAATACTGTTTACCCTGAAATATTGAAAAGCCAGCAAGTGGACTATCACTTACATAAGAAAAAAAAAATTTCTTCGAAGAGTAGTACCCTAGAAGCAGCATGGTCTAGTGGAAAGAGCACAGGCCTAGGAGACAGGAGATCTGCATTCAAATCCCAGCTATATAACTTGCCTGCTGTTTGACTTTGGGCAAGTCACTTAACTTCTCTGTGCTTCTGCTTCCTCATCTGCAAAAATGTGAATAAGATGTACCTGTTCTCTCTCTCTATTACATCATGAGCCCCATCTGGGACAGGGTCAGAGTCCAATCTGCTTATATGACTTCTCTACCACCACTTAGCACCATAGCTGGAACATACTAAGCACTTAACAAACACTGCGCATTATTATAATTATACTCTTTAGCATCGCAAAAGTCAAGACTATCTTGAAGCAGAGAATGGGGATAGGAGGGGTCAGAATTAACTGCAGACACTCATTCATATGATCTTAAAAGTGATAATCTTCAAACCTAAGAGAGATCTCGTTTTACAGTACGGTAAACGTTAAGACCTGATAGAAAAATATTCTGAGAACTGCTTATGTTCCTGTCCCAAAAAAGTGACAGAACCGTCAAATTCCAGATTCATTTTGAGTGCGACATAATGGTTTAGAGAAATGGAAACTTGTGGAATTTTCAACAGATGTTTGGTGGAGGTGGGTCAGAATGTCTGTTTCACAAGTTTCCTCCTTTCGCTTGTCTGTTTGCTCTAGGCAGCTACTATCTTTATCACTATTTATTGTGCAGCTTCTTAGTCTTGCTCAGCTCTTTGTTAGCAAAAGTGCCAGCAATCTGATCCTACAAATGCTTGCTGAAACCAAAGGTTTCCCCCTTGACCTGAATGTCCATATCAATACAGTATCTAGACACATCAGCTCAAGAGTGCTGAAGTACTGCTATTCTTCCATGACCTATTGTTTTTGCTCCTATCTGAAAATTATTTCTGTCGGCAGCAAGGTAATAGAAGGCTATTTTAATGTTACTAGTTCTGAGAACTTTTAGGATAGTGCTAATGAAGAAGGGAAGACTTTCAAGTCTGCCAAAGGAAACAATGGGTAAAGGCAGCTGAATTTTCAATCAAGATGATCAGATAATGGAATTAAGATATCCACAAAGTTGATCAAGAGGTAGATGATGCAGAAGGGCACAGGCCTGGGAGTCGGAAGGACCTGGGTTCTAATCCCAGCTCTGCCACGTCTCTGCAGGGTGACCTTGGGCAGGTCACTTAACTTTTTGGGGCTTCAGTTACCTCATCTGTAAAGATGTGGATTAATCCTGTGGGCTCCATGTAGGACATGGGCTGTTTTCAACCTGATTAGCTTGTATTGACCCCTTTGCTTAACGCAGTGCCTGGCACATAGTAAGTGCTTAACAGATACCATAAAGAATGAAGGAGAAGGAAAAAAAAAACTACAACTACACAAGTGGGACTGTGTGGTATGACCCAAACAGAGAAGCCTGGAAAACTCGAGAGACAGGAATGGAGAAAGACTAGATCTGACAGTAAGGCTTTCTGCTGCATCTATAGTAATTCGTGTCTTTTTTAAGGCTGAAATGTACCAAGAAAAAAAGTATTTACCATTTGAAGCATCATCAATTAACAGACATGAAAATCCCTGCATATTTTGTGGCAATGAAAAGATATTCATATTAATAGAAATAAATGGTGCAATACTTTATTAGAAGATGTATACTTGTAGATTTGTGTGTATACACATACATGTATATAAAGGGACAGATAAATCTGTCTCATATTCAGAGTTGACACTACTATTGGAAAGCTTCCATTCCATAGTGTTTCACTGAAAACCAGACTCTTTTCCAGTGCCCCCACAAATACATACCAGGCTCCTTTTCTAGCCCATTACCCAATAAGGATGGGCACTGCATCCCTAAGTGGGGCTGCTCTGAAACCCAGGGCACAACTGTAGGTCCCGCATCCTCTCCAACATTGGGCAGCCTCAAATAATTTTAGCTGGGCACATGATAGGTCTATAGTTTCCTCATCTACAACTCCCATAACCAATGAAAGCCTTGGTGAGTGGATTTTTACAATTAAAACACTGATTAGTGATCTGCCCCTCTGCCCGGCCCACAAATCTGACTGTTGATTGGTGGGAAAAGCTACCTGTTATTTTCCTACTCCACTTCTGGGAAAAATAAGATCAAAAACTGCATGAGGTTGCCAGGGAGGGAAGGAGCAGTTTGGATGGGATCACCGGAGTTTGAGGTGGATAGGGAGAACTGTGTTTTGGTTTGTTTCCCCCCTCCCCGACCCCTTAGAAGCTTGGCAGAATTTCAATACTTTTGAAGTCCTGTAAGGAACTGCAAATCAGTGGGAGAAAAACAGAAAACGTTATTTTCTCCTGCTTCCCTGAGAATATCAGGCAGAAACCTGATCCACCCTGCCCTCGGCCCGGCCCACGAATCTGTCTGTTGATTGGTGGGAAAAGCTGCTTGTTACTGAGCACTGTTCAGTGCTCAGCACACAGAAACTAAGGCTACTCCACTAGTCCTGCAAGCATTCGCTTTCATGGCCAAGAAAGGAAGTGGAATCACTCATCTTGATTAGTCTTATTTATCCGTACCTCAGCCACTGCAGAACGCTCCAGCTACTAAGTAGCTGTCTCAGATCAGCAATGAACAGACTGTGTCTGGTCTCATTGTACTGTACATAGCCCAGCGATTAACCCAGTGCCTGACATATAGTAAGTGCTTAATAAATATCACAATTATTGTTATTAAGGCTATTTATTTGAAGTAGCAACCCAGTAAGCTCGGTAAACTTGAGTCTAAATCTACTCCCATTCCTTCCATTTGAGGAGGCTGCCATGACACCACTTCCCAGTACACTGTGGGTTTAGGGATGAACTCACGATTTCACCCTAAGGGAAACAATTGATACTGAAGGACTAGAAAGAACTGAAAATTTGAGGCAGTTCTGCTTGGGAGTCAGAGAATCCAGTTATTCATGACTCCTTCATTGACTCTGTACATGGAGACATCACAGTCTGTTAACCCCTTTGATGTTTTTTAGGCAAAAACTGATTGCCTTTAAGGAGTTGCCTTCAATACGAGTAGCAACTTCAGGCCAAGAGGGAAAAAAAAAATAGAAAAAAAATTAGAAACGCAGTGCAACACTGCTAACACATCATGTTAATGGCCTAATCATAGGAAAGGTGATGAATTCATTAGTGTGTTTGCAGTAAGTACTCAGTAGACTTGCCACCTCCAATGTTACATAGGTACTTATGCACAGCTTTAATTTGACATACACTTAGCCATAGATTTCAGAAACTAATGCCAGGTCCTATACGTATCTTTGTGGTTTGATTTGCTTCTCTAATGGTTATACCAGGAAACAAAGACTCTGAACTTCAAGGCGGCAAGGATAGGTGCCACATGAAACAAGGTCTTCTAAAAAACACAGGTATTCACCACGTGTTTGGGAAGCAGCGTGGCTCAGTGGAAAGAGCATGGGCTTTGGAGTCAGAGGTCATGAGTTCAAATCCCAGCTCTGCCACTTGTCAGCTGTGTGACTGTGGGCAAGTCACTTAACTTCTCTGTGCCCCAGTTACCTCATCTGTAAAATGGGGATTAAGACTGTGAGCCCCATGTGGGACAACCTGATTCCCCTGTGTCTACCCCAGCGCTTAGAACAGTGCTCTGCACATAGTAAGCGCTTAACAAATACCAACATTATTATTATTATTATATTATGTATATATTTAATCTTTGTACATACACACAGGGAAGATCTCATGCCAGTAGTTGATGTTTCAAGTGTAAATTCCATAGCTGTGTGCAAATCACCAATGACAAATACAGCTGAGGTTTCTAATGTAAATGCTTTTTTTTTTTCACCCACGTGGTGAATACCTCTGTTGTACATTTCTGTGCAGGGGTTAGAGAGTGAGTTTTCACTCCTTAATGCATGTAGTGAACAGTGATTCGTTTGCTTCATTTCCTTAGGAAACAGGCGATACTGTAAAAAAAAATGACATCAATAGCAGTGATTCTAATTACCTGAACTTCTCCCCTTGCCCTAAACATTTCTATTTCATTTGCCTCAAAAGTGAATTAAAATGAGATGACTGAATTAAAACCAGAGTGAACATTAAGCACATCAAGAGCATTTTTTCTTCCTTCTTAGCAAGGCAGACACAAATTTTTAAATTCCGAATTAGTCAGTAAATCTGAAACAAGGAATCACATAAGCAGGTGAAAGCGCTAACCCAAAATCCTTCAGCATATGTTAGTATTTCTGAATCTTGAACTTGTATTCACATATGATTTCAAGAAATCACTTTCAGCATAAAAAGGATGAAAATAATATTAACTCTAAATTCAAAGGTAATGCCTTCAAGAACTCCCAAGCCCTCATGTAGAAAAATAATGCCTGTCAAAAATCATACTGAATATTTGAAAGCACAATGTAAGTTTCACAAAGGATTGATAGAGATTTCATTTACTCAGTTTAGTTCTGAAAACATTAAACAATAAGATGCAATACACAAGAACTATCAAAAGGGAGCACTTTTGAGCCACTGAATTTGTGTGTTGGACAAAAAGCACAATCTCCCAACTATGGGCAATGATACTATCGTGGGTATTTTATGTGCTAAAATGATCATTAAAAATTAAGCACCACATATAAGCTGCCATTTAGAATATTAATTTACCTTTACTAATCATCTTTTTAACTTGAGGCTAAAAGAGTTCACTTACCATTCGGATATTCAGGCTTAGTCCAGGAGATGTTAAAGGAATCAGGTGTATAAGATTGGGCTTTTGGTGTTGGTATACCTTCAGGTGTACTCTCATTAGTTTGCGCCAAGCTAGCTTCACTTATTCTGCATCCACCTCCAGTGCAAACCTTAAAATACCAAACAGAAGCAAATAACCAAGTTTCCTCTTGTGCCCCAACTGATTAACTAAGGAACTGAGGAGAAAAAAATAATCCACAAAACTAGATTTGATTAAATGTATTAGCTAGGAAAAAAAGGTGCTTTGAAATTACTATATTTCTTTTTTATCCCCCATGCCCACTCACACTCACCAAAATTGATATAAGTACTATCACAGATCTTGACCTTTTAGATTTTTCTTTTAAGAAATGCCGAGATGCTGCAGAACTTACAATGCAAATGAAACATGGTTATTCTAGTAATCTATTGATAATTTTATAGTTCACTTTAAATAGCCTAAAACCATCTCAATAGTTAATGTATTGTTGCAGTCTATGCAAGTATTTAAAATTAGCCAGAATCTGTTTGTAACATTGAGCTAAATGCATTATATGAAAAAAAAATGATATTGTAAGCTCCATTTTGAGCTGAGAGGACACTTTTCAGAAATATTTAAAGAAAAAGACCCAAATGGAACCTTTTTTGATTTCCAATCTGGGGTCTCTGCTGACCAGAAGGGTTACACTGAATGCTAAAAGTGAATAAAACAGTCAGTACAGACTTTTATTGAATATCCATCTTTATTGAACAAAAGGATCAAATAATTTATATTTTAGGTTTCAAGACTATGTTTTAAGGGAAAATAAGGAAGCTCTCTAAGTGTTCCCTCAGTTAAGAATGTCAATTTGTGTGTTAAGCATGTCAAAAATTCTTTGCCTGTTTACAAAATACCTTTGTAAAAATTCCAGAAGGTGCTCAGGAAGTCTACTAGGACAATAATGTCATTACTTAAACTGAAAAATCATTTTTGGTAATGAATCACAAAGGATCTAAAAAGGTTTTCCAATCTATATTAGCTATGAAATATTACCAAATATGTATTCATATGATCAGGATATTTGAAAATAGTATTTAAGCTACTGTTCAATAACTCCCTAGGAAGCAATTATAATTTACAGTATTAACTCTCAAATGTTTCATTAAGGTTTTCTGACACTGAAACAAAAAAAAAAGTAGGAAAACAAAGCAGAGAAAATATGTACAAAAGGTGGACAATTAAGTAGTTCATTTTTTTAATGGACAAATAATCATTCTGAAATTAAAACATCCCTCCCTCAATTTGGTAGTTAATCATTGACATTTTGGTGCTGCTAATAGAAGAGAAATATTTGTTCGACCAGAGGCCTTGGCATACTAATAGCGGAGAGAGATCAACCCAGCTTTTGTGGGTGACAGGGAGAGGCAAGCGTGGTAGAGTCCAAAAGATGAGGTAAAAGAATGGAAACTAGGTGCATAGAAATCCCTTCCGTGTTTCAAGGGAACAGTTTAGTCATGTGCTTAAGCCTTCGAATGCTTCCCCACCAGGGGTTTAGTAACTGGCTTAAACTGTGACCTCGAATTCCACTTCATCGGGTTGATATATGAAAGGAGATAAAAAAAAAAAACCCTACACATTTAGCAATTGAATTGTAAAGATGGCTGATTTCTGCAACATCTTTCAATGCCATGCCCACCCCCTCAGTTCTAGCCACTTTTAAGGCTTTAGGGCAAGTCCTCCCCTAGCTTGAGAAAAGATCATCTGCTGAGGAATAAAGTGAAAAAACACAAATACTCTGGAATTTCAAGAAGGGATAGAAGGAAACAGGTTTCAACATTAAACAAAATGCAAAATTGTTATTCCAGTTATTTCATTTGAAATATATATATATTGCATCTCCTTGCCAGTGGTCTCAACCTTCTTTGAGGGAAGTAGTGTGCTCTAGTGGAAGGAGTATGGGCCTGGGAGTCAGAGGTCCTGGGTTCGAATCCGGGATCTGCCACTTGTCAGCTGTGTGACTGTGGGCAAGTCACTTAACTTCTCTATGCCTCAGTTATCTCATCTGTAAAATGGGAATTAACTGTGAGCCTCACGTGAGACAACCTGATTACCCTGTATCTACTCCAGCGCTTAGAACAGTGTTCTGCACATAGTAAGCACTTAACAAATACCAACATTATTATTATTATTATTATTATTATTATTCCAGCTCTGCTACTTGCCTGCTGGGTGAGCTTGGGCAAGTAGCAACTTCTTGTCTCAATTACCCTCATCTGTAAAATGAGGATTGAATCCTTCTTCCCCCACTTGTTTAGGCTGTGAGCCCCATGTGATACAGGTGCTGTGCCTGTTCCAATTAATATTTAATCCACCCCAGTGCTTAGCATAGTTCTTGGTGCAAGGCATGTGCACTAAAGCCACAATTATTATTACTGAACTATGACTGGGGACCTGAAGAGCAGGTGTCATCAGAATCCAGGAAATTCATATTAAAGAGACTCTCATCTATAAGAACCTAATAACCAGCTTGGCTCTATGGTGCTTATAGTGTCTAATTGTAAATTGCAAATGCCTTTCTTTACTGGGACTTTTGGTGACTCATCAACATCCTTATAGGTCAAGAGCTTTCCTCAATTGTTCAATGATGGAAATTAGGAATCAAAATTCTCTTTACACACTAAACTCTTGCCATTGCTGAGGAGTCTGTAAGCTCACTGTGAGCAGGGAATGTCCCTGTTTATTGTTATATTGTACTCTCCCATATGCTTAGTTCAGTGCTCTGACCACAGGAAGTGCTCAAATATGAATGAATGAATGAATTTATTTGCATTAAGGTGAGAAATTCTCGGGAGATACTCTTCTGATGTAGGACATCTGGGCCTCCCCAAGGTTTCTGATTCTCTCAGGAGGGTCTGGAGAGAACTGGCCCTGAGTGGAATTAATCATTATTATTTACTGAGCATCTGTACGTAGGGCACCATGCTAAGCATTTGGGACAGTAAAACAAAATTTATAGACATATTCCCCACTCTCAAGGAGCTTACAATCTAATGGAAAACAAAATGACTTCACCTGCATCCTCATGACTGTCCTGGGAAACCTGAATCCATGCTGGGACTTGGGCTGAATCCTTTCAGGGTGGCAGAAAACATTTACCTAGCTCCAGGAGAGAAGCAAGCTATGTTGTTTTTCCATAGCTCTGGAGTGAAAATCCAGTCGGTTCATTAGGCAGTACTGAAGATTTAGTTCAGTTAAAATGTTTTATAGAGGTCACAAGGAAAACATTTTATCATAACATCTAAAAATCTATCCATATTAATATTGGAATGGATCCTCCAATCAACTGAAAGCTCCTTGAGGGCAAAGATTGTGTCTACTATCTTCACTGTACTCTCCCAAGCACTTAGTACAGTTTTCTGCATACAGCTGGTGTTCGTAATAATGATGGCGGTATTTTTTAGCTTTTAGCTTGCGCCAACCGCAATCCTAAGAACTGGGCCAAAATAATCAGATCAGACACACCCCCTGTTCCACATAGGGTTCTCATTCTAAAAGGAAAGCAGAACAGGTAGTGAATCCTCTTTTTACAGATGAGGAACATGAGGCACAGAAACGTTAAATGACTTATCCAAGGACACACAGCAGGCAAATGGTAGAGCTGGGACTAGGACCCAGATCTCTGAATTCCCAATTCCATGCTGTTTCCATTAGGCCTTGTTGCCTCATCACCATCATCAACAGTGGTATTTATTGAGCGCTTATGTGCAGAGCACTGTACTAAGCACTTGAGAGAGTGCAATACAGCTGAGTTAGACACGTTCCCTGCCTACAAAAAGTTTACGTCTCTCAGTAAAGACTACTGACTAGGTGATTGACTGCATATTGCAATGCGAACAATGACTTGTGAGTTCAGATCCTGATCTTCCAATTCCTAGGATGAGTGGGACTGAGGTAAAAAATGGCTTTAACCACAGATGATCCCATGCCACAGCATTCATAAAAGACCTCCCCTCCTCAAAAATGTCTTACCCAGAATCCCTTGGGAAATCTTAAGGAGAAATCCAATTACTTTACTAGCTGGGACAAGTGCTAGTTCACATAATCTTCCAAAGACATGGGAATTGACTTCCTCAGACAAGCCTATGCCTCATTGTATTCAATTACTCAGATTTTCCTTGGGATTATTTGAAAAAAAAATTGGGTCAGACAACCAATATTCAGATAATCAGCTTCAATAATTAAAACACTTCCTTCCAATGTGCATAATTTGTTTCAGAGTTGCCTTTCTGGTTGGCCAGGTCTCAAATTCAGATAATTCTCTCCCATACTTCCAGATTATGAGATTTGGATTATTCTGGCCTTTTGCAGTGCAAACTTTCAGTGTGTTATCACACCTAGGTATGCTGAAGTGCCCCCACATAGGCTGATGACACAGAATATTGTATTGCCAACCTGTACCTTCGAGCCTCATTTTCCAGGAAAGTCTGAATGCCCTTGTTTTGTGGTTTCAAGTCAGACTCTTAACAATAGTTGAATGTAGTTTATTTTCTTGTGGTATAATATTTAGAGCACTCAAGAGCATGTTAAGTAAAATGAATGCATACACACTGTCTACATAAATGTAAATTTATTCATAATCAAGAGCAGAATATTTTCTATGGCATTTATCAAAGCAAATATCCTTATATAGGTATTACTATAAAATGAAGAGTGTATTTAAAACAAATAGGGACCATCTCATGTTTATATTCAGTTATTTTCAGATGTGCTATTAAACTTAAAAAAGTGTTACATTTCATCAAAATACAAAAGGAACTACTGAAGAAAAATTTGACAATAATATCAAGGTCTTTTAAAAGACCTTCTTAAAGATGCAATTTGGCATTAAAAAACAAAACATCTATTGAATGTGATTTTTTTTGGAAAGCTCTAAACACTCATTAGTTTCTGAGGTTTTGTGAAGGAAGTGAATGCTCGGCAGAGATATAAGTGTAATGGAAGGCATGCTATAATAATGCTCTCCAACATTTGAAGCTCATTTATACCTTCATTTTTTAAAAATCAGATGTAAATTTTCATCCCGTGCATTGTTTTGGGATTGAATGTTAACTCCCTGGGGAAATGACCTTATTAAATCCACGCATTTAGGAAAGAGACATCTACAGTTATGGCAGTCAACCAATAATAAAAGAGAAGTAATTCCCGATAATCCCAAATTAGAGTTGAACAAACCTACTGCCTCAGCCTGTTTTTCTACTCCAACAACAACTTAATATATCAGAAACAGAGTTTAAGACCATTTTAAAAAATAAAACAAAACATAAGACTTACACCCAGTTTTATGAGGTATCTTGTACCAGGAGAAAGTTCTTGAAGAGTATGATCTCTGAAAAGTGCTGTACTATTGTAGGTGACGTTCCAAACTGAAAAATCTTGTTTGTGATTTGACATATATAATATGTAGCGGTCTAGAATTCCATTTACTTTTCCTGGTTCCTTCCACCTGGAAATACAAAATCACCGTGCTACCTTCAGCTATTTACATTGTATTAGAAACGTGAAGGTTTAACAAAGGGAGCTAGGACCAGGCATTTGTGCCACTGTAAAAGGAAGCAAAATAATGCTTTTGTACCAATGACCAGGAATGACCTGATGTTCCCCATTAAATAGATGCTCTTTGTGTCTAAATGAGAGGGAATGATCATGCTGTGCTTCCCAATAACCAATAATGACTTGAGGAAACACGGCTGATATAAAAACAGTAGAGGAACGATGTTCCCTTCACATTTTTTGTTAACAGAAGTTTGCACAGAGCCTATGCACGTATGTAGCTTAGCCTGATTGCGTAAAGACAAAATGGAAATTAAGTTGGCAAGTGATAATCAAAGGTTCACAGAACCACTAAACTAATCACTTCTATGCATTTAATCATAATAAATTTAATTTTATGTCACAAACCCTTTCCCTGATTGAACTCACTGGGATTCTTGCATAAACTGGTACGTGTTTGTCAAGGAAGAGAATCTCTCTACTCACTGGACGTATATTGTTCTAGAATCCAAAACAGTCAGGATCGGGGCATCGACGTGATCTGGTGGCAGCTGGGCTGTAAACAAGGTGACCTGGGAACTGTTTGTACAGCCAACATTCGTGCATGCAGAGAGCAGAAACTGGTGTGGCGTGAACACAGCTAAATCTATATATATGGAAAAAAAAACCAGAATGCATTCAACACTGTATAGCCTCTTCAACCTACATGTTTTTTGGATTTCATGAATATATGGTATTTGGAGGGAGAATGAAGAGGTAAATCAATTTACTCCCTCCAGTTCTTCAGACTTTAAAGTTATGATATTGCAAATTTGTCTTCATCCTCTGATTGTGCTCAACAATTAAATCCTACTCATGACAAATCCTAATTTTACTAAATAAAAAACATACACATATGTGTTCCAAGTCTAGAGCTTGAGGAGCGATGAGACAATTTCATATTACAATTAAAGAAATATAAAGGCCTGGTCATAAAGTATATACCACACACCTCTCAAATCACGGCTAAAGATTCATAAATGATGCATACATCGAGTATCAATTTTTTAAAGAAAGGAGGGAGGGCTTATTAGGGAAACATTCACAAATGAAAGACAGTGTCTACCAAGGCAGTTTGTGATCCTGCCTTGCGGTGCAAGTTTCAGCTCTGAAATAGAAGCACGCTGAAAAGCCCACTACAGGCATAGTTCCACGCCGACACATCCGTCCGCACAGTAGTACATATTATGTTCACTTTCTCTATAAAAGAGCCATGCAGTTTGGATAGTTATGCTTGTATAGGTTGCTGGTCAAGCTGACAGCTCTATACTGTAATTAAGCCAGTGTGAAAAGACTGTCTTCTGAGAAAAGAGGACGCAGCATGGACTAGTGGATTAAAACATGGGCCCAGGAACCAGAGGATCTGCGTTCTAATCTTGGCTCTGCCACTTGCCAGTTGTGTGAACTTAGGCAAGTCACTTTACTTCTCTGGGCCTCAGTTTCCTCAACTGTAAAATGGGGATTCAATCCTAGTTCTCCCTCCTACTTAGACCACGAGCCCCAGATGAGACTGGAGCTGTGGTCAGTCTGATTAACTTGTATCTACTCTAGCACTTAGAATGGTGCTTGGCACACAGTAAGCACTTAACAAATACCATCAGAAGGAGAGAAAAGACTATCTTTTATATTAAACTAATCTATAGATTTTAACTCTAGCCAACTCTCCTACACAGTTTCAGTTTCATTCTTAAAACTGCATTTCACATGCCAATTTCAAACAAATGACTTCTGCAGACCACCTAACTTTAACAACAAATACTTAATGGCCAGATGCTGTTCTAAGATTCTTAATGATGATTTCAAGTTTTATTTTTAATAGGGAAACCTATTATTTAAGACACTGAGAACTTTGGCCATATGTACATGATTTATGTGTATTTGTGTTGCATATATTTTTAAATATCAGAAAATTATGCATCCATGCTTTAAGAATAAATATTCTTAAGCCCCATTAACCTTGAACTCTTACCATTTCGTGCATAAAAAGATTAATGGAATGCAACCTAATTCCGGCAAATAGATTTTACATTGCACTGATAGTGAAGGTATAATAGGAAAAGAACACTTTGATTTTCATGCAAGTAAAATCAATTGGTTAAACATATGGGTCACCACAAGTAGAAAACAAAAATCATTTTACAATAAATGCAGTTCTTCCAAAACGAAAATGATCAAAGAAAGGGTCTTGGTGCTTTTTGATGGAAACACATATACTTCATCATTTGTCTCCCCAGGAGAGTTCTGTGTGCTGAACTGAAATGGGGTAGCAAGCAAGGTGGGCAGAGGAGACACTGTGAGGAGATTCATTCATTCATTCATTCATTCAGTCAGTCAGTCAGTCATATTTATTGAGTGCTTAATGTGTGCAGAACACTATAATAAATTAAATTCAGCAATCATGAAGCACAACTTGAAGCAAGGCAGCATAGCCCCTGCCTACTGGAAGTGACAGCATTAGGCACACAATATTGTCCGTGGAGCCTAAAGCACCTTCATTTGAACAAAGGGGTTCAGCAGACAAAAGCTTGAAAAGGAAAGAACCCCTCAGAGCAGAAATTGACAATGCTAATGAAGGGGCAAATTACGCAGCTATTGCTCTCCTGAATTTTCAAACATAACCCTGCCAACTGTGAAATCCTACGTAGTGTGACTGAAAAGGTAATCTCTGATTAGACTGTGTGTGCAGAAGACAGTTCTTCCCTGCCATTGGTCCACCCAGCAAACAAGCAGTGGGATGTGGTTTTGATGACAGGATTCTGGTTGAAATGCAGGCCCTCATAGCTTGTGACCTTATAGCGTTATCTGCATACAGCTTTGAACAGGTGGAATTACCCTAGAACCTGGCCATGGTGCTTATGGAGGTCCAGGCCTTCCATCCACAAAGCAAGGGGACCACTGTTTCCAAAAACATATACCAAATTTGATAGCAGTGAATGGGAACAGCCTCAGGTATCATGTTGGGCATGTCACTTCTCGCTGTGGAATCTAGGGTCAACAGCTTTGTGGAAAGGATATCAATATTAAGATTTTTTGGCCATTAAACAATATTATGCTTGCATTATACTGGTAATACCGAGGCCAGTGCTTCCACTGTTTTAGGGTGAGTGTTCTCAGGTAGAGGTACCTGGAGGAAAAGGGAGAAGGGGAGAAAAATGTGAATCAAAGTGGTGAGCATATAAGAACATGTGAATTAGTCCAGTTGGGGTGTGGGAGAAGCCAACAGTAAAATGGGATTTGGGGATGGACTTAAAAATAAGTTAAATTAGAGGTGGTAAGAGCAAGCAGCAAAGGGAGGGGAAAAGACAGTGGGTGAAGAGTATGAAGAACTGAAAAGAATATTGGGATAAGAGACAATGAGGGAAAAACAGAACAGCAAATGAGAAGCATAAAAGAAAATTAGGAGAGAGGCGTTTTAGCTCCTTTAACCATGAACAAAATCCCCAACTTAAAATGAAAGCAAAGGGGAAAATAATGACAGCCATCTCCTCTTGGCTTACAGCGGCTGATTTGGTAATATGTCTCTATGGCTGTGATGAGGCCTTTCAAGGGCAATGTAATGGATCAATGGATTCTAACAATTGCAGGTATGTACACAAATATGAGTAGTGTGAATGAGGGAGGTGGAGGGAACCCCTGAAACCGTAAGGACACTCTGTCAGAGCTCCTTAGCAACAACATCTTGTTTTCCATTTGCTTGATTGCATCATTTGCATAAGATCAAAGATAGGGAGTTGTGGACACGAAAAACAGATCACTCTAAGATGCATTAGAAATGGATCCACAAGCATTATCCAGAGATATGTTACAAGAAAATGCATCCTGGTGCATGGAAACCTCACCGATTACTGTCAAACAAACTATAATTTACAATACGGCCCATGAATTATATGCTATTTTACAATTGATTTCATGCTGTTGTTGGGAGAATTTCATTGATCTCAATTTACAAAATGAACCAATAAGCAGGGAATGATTTTCTTTTAACTCTTGGTGTAAACGGAGAAATTTTTATGATCTTATTCATTTCCACATTAAAAAATTAAAAGGCAGTTCTTGTCTCTTTGATTATTTAATATGCCATATCTTATCTATACTGTTATATTATCTCTGTTTATTAAAGTGATATTTTTCTCTCTCAGAGATCCACCTTTTAACTCCTGAAAGAAACTCACAAACACAAATTCAAGAACTATTTGGAGCTGAATTAAGCCCAACCTGTGGGTGAATGTGCCCTTCTTGCCATTTCTATTTATGGCATTTATTAAGCAATTACTATATGTCAGGCACTGTACTAAGTGCTGGGGTAGTCAAAAGCTAATCAGGTTGGACACGGACCATGTTCAATGTGGGGCTCACAATCTTAATCCCCATTTTACAGATGAGATAACTGAGGCACAGAGAAGTTAAGTGACTTGCCCAAAGTCAACACAAAGGACAAGTGGTGGAGCAGGGATTAGAACCCTGGTCCCTCTGGTTCCCAGGCCAGTCCTCTACCAACAAGAACACACTGCTTCTCCATTCCAAGATTAACTGTCAGCTCAGACCTCTAGAAGGGTGATAGCCCATCCAGGGAATCACAACTTGGATGCCAGCCAAGGAAGAGAGCTGGTGTTAGCCTGGAAAGTCAACTTGCAGACATCTCTGGCACCAAACAGTTCTTGCTCCACTATTGCTTACTCAGCTTTTCAATCCAGGAAATTAGAGTCCAGACCATAAAACTAATGTCCTGGTAGCTTTATTCAGCTTAAGCTAAGGCACATTCCTCTTTTCTTCCTCAGAAAAGTCTTCTCCTGTTGAGGAACTGCCTGCTCTGACACTCCTGCCTAACCATATGTATGCCACTATCCTGTGTGGCTCCAATTTGAGGAATTAATTCGCTACCAAGGTGGGAGTCCTACTTATACCGATCGTGGTGGCAACAAGATGGTAGAGGCTGATTACTCCCTAGAATCAGGAATTAACATTTTACATGCAAAGCCTGTACTATGCTGAGAAAACTGATGAGAAAGAGCCTGACTTGTGCCACAAATACAGTAGATGATAATGTGGTGGAAGAATCAAGCCTGGTGTGATTTGTCAGTCAATGGTTTGGAAAAAAAAAAGAGCCATTACTGTCAGTTGTGGTAATGAGGGATGAGGCTTCCTCATTTTCCTCTTTACTTCTTTGCCTGGTTAGACAGAACAAAAAGCTTCCAAGCAAAACTCCTTAGGCTGAGATTACTCACAGCCAGCTGTCCCCCAGTCTGGCTTTCTGATTATTTCTAATATTGTATTTGTAATAAATTACAATATCGAGCCCGGGCTTTCTTGGTTTTCACAGGTATAACCCAGGAGCTACATCTTTCTGATTCTCTGTCTACTTGCCTCTGACCAAGAAGAGAGTCTTAAATAGAGGGGAAGTATCTTGCTGTCAGCTTACAAACATACTTTAAAGAGAGAGGCATGCCTTCAGCACAGCTGATTCATTTTTAAACGTTTTAACATGGAGGACCCTGGTCATCTCCTCTTCTCCACCTTGCAATTGCACTACTCTCCCATTTGGGAATTGCTAAGAACGTTCTGACAGAATCTTGAGGTTATTGAGAGGAAAGCAGTGCAAATACTGAATCTACTAGTGAGGCTTTTAACTAAAGCGGAAGAGGAAGGAGGAGAGAAACTGCCAACAGGCTGGCAAGGTTGCCTTTCATCTCAGACCCTCCTTCAGTAGTTCTCTCTGTGCTCGGTTCACTGGATAAAATTAATTCCACAGTCCCGCCGTAGAGTAGCGGCTCATCCAGCTAACTACACTGTGATTTTTTCCCATTCTGACCAACCACTTCATCCCTTGGCAGTAAGGTACTATGGAGTCTCAGCCTAACCGAGGATCCAGACGCTTGTGCTCCGAGGCCATCAATCAACAATATCTACTGAGAGTCCGCTGGGGGCAGGAGGGTAAACCAGGCACAGATGCTGCCACATATGTATAGTTTCACCACTCCAGTCAGAGGGTACTACACATTTAGAAGTGCAACATCTGTGTCACTGGAGGCTCATTCCAATCCACAGAGATCATCAACTCCCTACAGGGGAAAAAATGAAAAACCTAAGGAATTCGGTGGGAGGTCAAGGAGACACAGGAGATGGAAGCCTCCAAGAATGCTGAATTAGTCTTCTCTCCATTTAATCTTAATGGCAAGAGTTTTTCTTCATCTGAGGTAAGCACAAGGGGGAAAATGAAGAAAGTACGATGATGTGAACAGAGGGGAAAGAACAGCATTTTTTAATAGAGAAGTGGCTTGGTCTAGTCAAGAGCATGGAGCTGGGAGTCAATGACCGGGGTTTTAATCAGTTCTGCACTTGCCTGCTGTGTGACCGCAGGCAACTGTCAATTCACTTTGTTGTCCTCAGTTTTTTCATCTGTAAAGTGAGGATTCATTATCTGTTCCCCACTCCTTTGGACTGTGAACCCCATGTGGAATAGGGACTGTGTCCAATCTAATTCTCTTGCATCTACCCAGTATTTACCATAGAGCTTGGCATATAGTAAGCACTCAATGAATATCACTATCATTATGTCGTTTTACACTTCAGTAATATCACTTGGATTCAGTCTTTGATGCCATTCAACTGTTAAGAAAAATAAATGCCAATGTAAGTGAAACTTTCAGATAATCACCACATCAACTCAAGAAGCTATAGATATCAATGAACACAACCTTAATAGATAAGGAGTAGCATAGCCTAGTGGAACAAACATGGGTCTGGGAGCCAGAGGACCTGGGTTCTAATCCCTGCTCTGCCACTTATCTGTTGTGTGACCCTGGGCAAGTCACTTATCTTCTCTGGACCTCAGTTCCCTCATCTGCAAAACGGGGATTCAATACCTGTTCTCACTCCTACTTAGACTATGTACCCCATCTGGGACCTGATTACCTTGTACATACCCCAGCATATAGTACAGTGCTTGGCATATAATAAGTGCTTAACAAATATCACAGTAATTATTATTACTATTGGTATTATTATAAGCCAAATGCAGAAAAACTTGGCCACCTTCTGTTGCAAAAGAAATGCCGAATTGGACTCAACCAGTAATAATTCATAAGAAATGTAGAATGTAGGCTGTACTGAGGTGTGGATATAGGGTGAACAGCAAAATTAAAGTTATAGGATGAAGATATGGACAGTGGAGAGAAAAACACGGCACGTTGATTTGCACCCAAGAGACAGGGACTTCAGAAGACTCTGAATGGTTCACTACAACTGAATTATGCAGCTCATTCTCACTAGTAGGCATAAATGCATAATTCTAATCTGTTCTTATTACTTATTTATAACACACCAGTGGAATGTAAATTCTGTTGGTCCGTTGTACAAGCTTTACACACCACTTACAGTTTGCAGATCTTCCAGAGAAAATTTGCTGAGCCCACTATTTCCAATTAAAGTTGTAGAGACCTTTTATGATTAATTCAATTGGTGTTTTTCTGTAGACTATTTGTAAAGCCCATTTTTAAAGGCCCTGTTCCCCCTCGGGTTCCTCCTTATTAGATCAGCATCATAGGTCACGATTATAGCTTCTCAATGGGAGAAAAAGTTACGGGCTGCAAATAATTTTCAAATCAGGGACCCCCTCCCAAATCAAAAGGATGTATTCTGACATCATTTTTTTTAACCTCAATTTCTCTAGGAGTAAAGGTGAATGAAAAACGTTCTTCTCTATGTTCAAATATATATATATATACATATGTGCATGCATATATGTGTATATATATTCACATATATGTATATATATGCATGCATATATGTATATATATATATATTATGCAACTGAAAAATAGTTTTGAAGTTAATTTGGAATACCAATTTTTCACAAAATTGCCCAGTAGTTAATGAGGAAATTGTCTTTCAAATAAAATAAAAAACATTCCTTAAAAGATTTTACTTTAAGGCTTCATAACGGACCACAATAAGAAAGCTCTACTGAAATGGGAGGTATTTTTAAGATGACATTTAATGAATACTTAGAATGAGCCTTCCCAAGTAGTTTGCCCCATAGGTCCTGAAAGAGGGTAGCCTACTGCTTTATGCCATAACCCCACCACCAGTGGCCATTTAAAGGAGATGCTAGTCAGGGTGCTGAACCCTTTTAGACATCATTTCTCCCAGCCATCTCCTCCATCTGCCCTTGGTGACAGTGACTGTGGAAAGGGCTGCTGACAGAGAGCTTCACAGTGAGTCTTTTTATCTTGAATTTGGGACCTTGGTTATCTAGATTCTTGCAAGTGTCAAGCTTAGGATTCCTAGGTTTTGGTTGAAGCACTTCCTTTAGGGGCTCAAAGGGAAGGAGTAACTTTGTTTGGGCTCCAGAAGCTACTTAAGCAGGAAAATTTAGGACCCTCACACTCAATATGCTTTTTCTTAGTTAAGTGATGTGCAGGATCACTTTCATGGACTCTGGCCACACCCCCTGTTTCCCAAAGGGGTAGTATGCTATTCCAGGCTGAGTGCCTTTAAGCTGGAGTGGTGTCCAATCTTCTATATGTCTGACTGGGAGGTAAAGACCTGTTACAGAAGACACATCCAGCATTCAGAGCCGATTCATCAGCAAACTATATTAAAAAAGCAACTGGTAAGGTAAAATGACCAACAACGAGAAGACTAAGATACCCAAAGGATATTAATGGGATGGGGTGGAAGAATAGGATATCAACAACGAGAAGAATGAATCACAGCAAGCTGCAGTACGCAGCTGTTATATGGTGAACTGAAAGGAGGCAACACATGAAATGGCTTAGGCCCCTGTAATGGTAAAGAAGGTTGGAAGAAGCCTCAATGGCTTCCCCCCTAAAATAAAATTATTTTAAAAGAAGGCCATTTTGAACCAAAATCAAGTGAACTTCATCCTTTCAAAAACAGATGGTTTTCTAACCCCGGAAAACAATGTCCTCTCTTTGTCCACAACAAACCGGACAGAACAAAGCCCGAGAAACAGCAGTTTAAGCTTGTATATAGTACAGCTTTAGTGGCATCAATCCCTTTAGCTTATAATTTTGAGAATTATGTTTAGAAAGCGGTAGCGCAAGAGCCTGATAGCTCATATGCGGTTAGAGGAGATCGTCGCCCCCCCACCCCTTCCCACCAACTCCCCCTACTTGCCGATCTCCCTAAATCTGATAGAAGGATGAGGTCTCCAAAGCTGATCCAGCTGTGGTTTAATAATGACTACATTAGGTTTTGCTCCATAATCAAGGCCTCTAAAAAGTCTCTGTAGCTTCAGGCTTAGTCTCTGTGACAAGGTTAACTGAAATCTGCAGCAAGGATAACTACTTTAGCAGATTGTATCAGCAGGAAATATTTAAACACTATTTAAAAGGATTTTAAATAAGCAGATTTTATTTAACACTCCGCTAATGCACTCCAATGTCTAATGATACAAATAAACATAATGTTTTCCTATCGCCTCATCCCCATCCCCAGGATCTGTACCGTAAAGTCCAGCGATTATATACTTTCCTTTGGAAGTTCAAACCCAAACCCAGTTTGCCCATCTGCCCTGCGATTTGGGCCCTGATACATCTGTCCGCTAAATGACACACGTAGGCAGACACACATATATGGTGCCCGCTTTTTGTATTCCATAAGCAGTTTGGAAAAAGATAAGCTTGAACCTCATAATGAAATCTACTTTCTGGAGTAGTCACAGCACATGAAGAAAAGGGAATGTAAAACAACATTTTCTCCTTTGCTTGCAATCTGTATGAGTCTGTTACCTGCCTGATCCCTTTTGAACAGTAGTACACAAACTTATGAAATTCAACTCAGAAACTACGGCATTCGGGACAATTATTTTGTTCACTTAAATCTTTTTTCGAGATTGTAACCCTATACTATCCACTAAGGTAGTGATATAGGATCTACCATAAACCCATTTATACTTCTGTACGAGGGGTAGCTCACTATTTGGCTTGGCAAGCCACTTATAAATCTCCAAATATCGTGAGGGTTCACCACCAATCACAGGTATTTATTGAGCAACTACTGAATGCAAGCACTATACTAAGCACTCGGGCAAAAGTACAACAAAAGCAGAATCCAAGTTCTCTGCTTCCAAGGCTATTATGGTGAAGAGTAGAGTGGGAGGGGCAGGAAGGGGCATTAAAGTGGTAGAAGCAGCTGAACTCATGCTCTCACAAGCTCCTAACTAGCTCTGATTCTGCTGTTATCCCACTTCACCACCCCTTCAAGCCAACGTCTATCGGGCTGCCTTTTGCAGGGGGTCGGTGCTGACTGCAAGCTGATTATTTCATCTGTGGCAGAAGTAATATGCTCAAAATTAGTTAGGAGGAAATGCTGGTTGAAAGGAGTCCAACCACAACTACTCCCAATCAATTGCTGGCCCAGATCCAGTCTGGAGGCCAGAGTACATCAGATGGGGTACAGAATCTGGCCCTCAGCCATATCTGCAACTCCCCACCTTTGTACGTAGCTATCCTCTCCTCTGCCCAATCTAGAGTGAATGTATTTCACATAGAAATCGGGAATCATTGAGAAACACCAGAGGCAACATAGCCTAGTTGAAAGAGCACAAGCCTGGGAGGCAGAGGACATGGGTTCTAATCCTGGTTCTATACCTGCCTGGTCTATGATCTTGAGTAAAGTCATTCAACTTCTCTGAGCCTCTGTTACATCATCTGTATGAGGATAAAATGCTTGTTCACTTTCCCTCTTTAACTAGAGATGAGGGATCGTGTCCGATCTGTTTATACTGTTGCCCCAGAACTTAGTACAGCACTTAGCACATATTAAGTGGTTAAATATCCTAACTATTATTATTGTACACCATCTATTGACCTAGTCCTCTTGTTGTATATTTCATTGTCCTTGTCTTTTATTTTGCCTTGGTGTTTTGTTACATCCTTCCTTATATGTCTGCCGCTCATCCCCTCTCCCCTTCTTTATTCATTCATTCAATAGTATTTATTGAGCGCTTACTATGTGCAGAGCACTGTACTAAGCGCTTGGGATGAACAAGTCGGCAACAGATAGAGACAGTCCCTGCCGTTTGACGGGCTTACAGTCTAATCGGGGGAGACGGACAGACAAGAACAATGGCACTAAACAGCGTCAAGGGGAAGAACATCTCGTAAAAACAATGGCAACTAAATAGAGTCAAGGCGATGTACAATTCATTAACAAAATAAATAGGGTAACGAAAATATATACAGTTGAGCGGACGGGTACAGTGCTGTGGGGATGGGAAGGGAGAGGTGGAGGAGCAGAGGGAAAAGGGGAAAATGAGGCTTTAGCTGCGGAGAGGTAAAGGGGGATGGCAGAGGGAGTAGAGGGGGAAGAGGAGCTCAGTCTGGGAAGGCCTCTTGGAGGAGGTGATTTTTAAGTAAGGTTTTGAAGAGGGAAAGAGAATCAGTTTGGCGGAGGTGAGGAGGGAGGGCGTTCCAGGACCGCGGGAGGACGTGACCCAGGGGTCGACGGCGGGATAGGCGAGACCGAGGGACGGCGAGGAGGTGGGCGGCAGAGGAGCGGAGCGTGCGGGGTGGGCGGTAGAAAGAGAGAAGGGAGGAGAGGTAGGAAGGGGCAAGGTGATGGAGAGCCTTGAAGCCTAGAGTGAGGAGTTTTTGTTTGGAGCGGAGGTCGATAGGCAACCACTGGAGTTGTTTAAGAAGGGGAGTGACATGCCCAGATCGTTTCTGCAGGAAGATGAGCCGGGCAGCGGAGTGAAGAATAGACCGGAGCGGGGCGAGAGAGGAGGAAGGGAGGTCAGAGAGAAGGCTGACACAGTAGTCTAGCCGGGATATAACGAGAGCCCGTAATAGTAAGGTAGCCGTTTGGGTGGAGAGGAAAGGGCGGATCTTGGCGATATTGTAGAGGTGAAACCGGCAGGTCTTGGTAACGGATAGGATGTGTGGGGTGAACGAGAGGGACGAGTCAAGGATGACACCGAGATTGCGGGCCTGCGGGACGGGAAGGATGGTCGTGCCATCCACGGTGATGGAGAAGTCTGGGAGCGGACCGGGCTTGGGAGGGAAGATGAGGAGCTCAGTCTTGCTCAGATTGTGAGTCCCTTGAGGAGTAGTACTAGTAGTAATACTATATAAGCACTTAACTGTATACAGAGCATTGTACTAAGCACTGGGAGAGGGTCAAGGACCTTGTCTAATTCTCACCTGTGTATTTTTTTCCCACCAAAAAAACAAACAAAAAAACCTGCTATATGGACCAGAAGCAGCTCAGTTCATTACTGAACTTGCCAAGGTCAAAACAAATAATTTATTCATATCTCAGTAAACAAAATTATTTGACTCCTGCCTCCCAAATAGTTCAATTATGGGGCTATCAATTTGGCATGTGGGGGGATTAAAGCTTAATAGGGAGTATGACTATTTGAGTGCTATGGACTTGGAGTTTCATTCTGGAATGAGAAATGTTGAAGAAATCATGGAATATACTTGAGGTGACAAATTAAAATTCCAGCCTTATCTAGATTTCTAGGTCAGATTGCCAGACTAAAAAGGTTTCACTTTCTCTATGGATATGAAAGTTGGGTGGGTGTCCAAACCAAAGAATGAACTTCTTAAGGTTCACTAGTTTCCAGTAGCTTCTCATTAAAATGAGACTAATCGAGTTGACTCCAGTTTGGAAAGTTTCCATCAATCAAGGATACCACATGACCTGAACTTTGTGCTAATCCTGGCCTACTGAATATGCTCAAAAAGAGCTTTTTCCATCCTCTAAATCATGAGCATCTTGTATTCACACATGTTAAATGGCACACAGAATACTTCTGGTAATGACACCCACATAGGCTTTCAATCTTTTGATAATGTTTTTAATAATAAAGCTTTGAAGCTCAATTGTTCTTGCTTCAAAATTCTTAAAAAATCCTGTTATGGGACAGAAATATGAGATTAATGGAGATCTTGCAACAAAAGATAAATGGCACTGTAAGGAAGCCACAAAACTGGGGGAAAAATTAATTGAACCTATACTTTTGATAAATATTTATTTTTTGCAGAAGAAAAATGCATACTAGTTTAAGCTGTCATTATACTAACCTACATCCTATTTTTCATATTATTAGTAATACATAATGTGGTAGTTTATATTCAAAAATAAAACCAGAATGTATATACCTCATGTATTTATCCAGAAATACACCAAGGTTACTATGGTTACGAAAAATCCATTACCTTTGAATACAGAATGAAAAAGTTTGACTTAAAGTGTGCACTATTTATTATAGCAAACATCAACAGCCTTCGGGAGGTTCTCTAACTGGATTCATTTTTCAGTGTCAGAACTGACCCAACATGCTACTAGCTTATGGCCTATGCAAGGCAAAACATTTGAACTGTATGCATTTTTAAATATGTTTTGTACTAACTCAAAGTGCAGAAACACCTTTGGGTTTTAATGTTTCATATTTAAGGGAAAGTTTAAAAAAATCCAAGTTGACCAACATACTAAGTAGAGTCATACTTGGAGTGTTTTTCACTTTTTACTGATATCAGGCAAAAAAATCAATGAGCCTAAATTCAACAGAAGCATGGCAATTTAAGACCATGAAGAAAGACTACAGGAGTATGTCAGCAAAGGCTGGATTCACAGACTGTATCTTTACAGGGAGGCATACAAAAAAACATATTTTTGGGAAAATGCTAATTATAGGAGGCAAAGACATCCTTAGCATTGTACTGCCAAGAAATTAAGTATATGAAATGATGGAGTAAAAGCTAAATAATAGCACTGGAAGACCTCAAGTTCATTCCCCTATGTTGATATCCAGCAGATGGCTGTTTATTCTTGAACGTCTTCAGGAAGAGAAATTCAAAAGCCTCAATGACTCATTTTAGTATCCAACAACCCTAAAATTTGGAAACTTCTTCCTTATTACTATCATAACCAGGCCACATATATTACGCATCACTGTGGCCATTGTACTATACACAAGTTAATTCAGAAAGAAACAGCTTCTGAGAGGAAGGGGGTGTGACCTGGACTTTCCTTGGAAAGAACAAAATTCCTCTGCAGCTTCTCTCTCTAGCGTTGTTCCTTGTGGTCTGAATCTCTCTTTGTCCAGGGCATTGCATGCCTGTAGGATTGCTCAGTGACCACTACAGAATGACTGTTAAAACTGTTGTCCATTTCAATCATAATTATAGTACTTATCTTTTTTAACTTCTATTTAGAGAATTCTAGACCTGTATGGTAGCTTGAGAGATCTCTCCCCACCATCCCCACCACAGCTTCCTGGCAGGATGGTATTCAAACTGAAACCAGCAAGCTGCTACCTAATTCTTTCTGAAAAATCTTTAGGGAAGAAAGTCCTACAGCCCCTTTGGTAACCTATTTCAGGGTCTTGAAACCCTATTATTTTGACAAGTTATTTTTAAGATTTTACCTAAACTCCCCTTGTTGGGATCTCAACCCAAGCCCTCTTATTCTTACAGACAAAACTATTAGCTGTATGATATCCTGTCCTATAACCAATTACAGCATGCAAACCAGATGAGGTTAGAATCTGCTACCAAAGAGAGCACACAGAGATAGTCTGTTCTGCAACCTCAGAATCAACTGGCTTCCAGTGAAGATGCCAAGTGCCTCTTTCAACAATGGTGGTTGAATGGGAGGAGGGCCCAGCAGTGACTGCTGCTGAAAAAGATATATAAAAATATTATATTCCACCACTGCCTAGTGTGCTGACTTTACTCCAACCTCCCTGCAAAGAAGGCTATTGGTCACAGGGGAATGGGTTTGGCTCAAAGTATAGATGGCTTGACTCAACACTTCCTTAAAAATGAAAAATAAACCAAAGGACATATCTCACTGATGGTAGGATTCCCTAAGATAAAGCAGTACTAAGAACTGCAGATGCAATACAATATGGGCTAATCTTTATGTACATACAAAGTGTGGTTTAGAATATTTGTCCCGCCTAGGTGAGATATAAACCACCCCCTCCCCACCATGGGTGAACTTCCCTGTCAGTGATATCATCTCTTCAAATATAAAAGACAATTTTACATTTGCATTACAATATAGCCCTTCATATGATCACAAATGATAATTGAGTCCCTTACCCCCAAGTCTTTCCAATTTACCCTTTTCAGCTATGGACTATTCACAAATCCCTAATAGTCTATGGTGTTCTGTGGGTCGAGCAGAATGGTTATATCCTAGGTTTCAAGATGTAGGCAATAGTATCTCATTATTATATGCATATGATAGCGTCACCTACACTTAATTCCATGGCTCATGTTTTCAACGAACTTGTTCTTCCTTACAGATGGTTAACGTAAATCTACAAGATAGCCTATTGAAATGAAACTATACAAAGAGTTGCAAACTACTTCCTCTAGTTTACATTGAGATTTACTGTACCATGCGTGAATCACTTTATGACAACCTCCACACTACAGAAAGGCCGGAGATGTCCCTCACCCTTCTCTTCCTATTATCATTATAATGATATTTTTTAAGCACTTTATGTCAAGCACTGTCCTAAGCACTGGTGGAGAGATAAGATAATCAGGTGGGACACAGTCCCTGTACCACATGGGGTTCACAGTCTAAGGAGGGAGAACAGCTACTGAAAGTTATTATCCCTTCCTGCCCGTTTCCCCCTGCAAAGAATGCCCAACTCTTCCTCGGGTGTGCCAAACCAAACATTCTCTCCCATCCAATGTTATTTCCAGATCCAGTCCCGATTAATCTTGCTGTTTTCCTCGCTAATTCTTTCTTCAGCCACCTAAGAACTCCTAGGCACTTGTCTATTTATTTTTATTTATTTGCTATTGACTTATTTGTATACCCATATTCAATATTTCTATCCACTCTCAGTCAACTACTGTATTCTTTATAAATGGATGGCCTCCTGCTTTCTCTATAACAAGCAGGATGGCCTAGTGACAAGAGCAAGGGCTTGGGAGTCAGAGGGCGAGGGTTCTAATCCCAGCTCTGTTACTTGTCTGCGGTGTGACCTTGGACAAGTCACTTAACTTCTCTGTGCCTCACTTACCTCATCTGTAAAATGAGAATTAAGACTGTGAGCCCGATGTGGTTCAGGGACTGTGTCCAGCCTGATTACCTTGTATCTACCCCAGCACATAGTACAGTGCCTGGCACATAGTAAGTGTTTAAATACCATAAAAAGGCACCAAATGAGCTCTTCCCCTCCAACGTAGCCACATTCTTCTCCCACTACACCTTACCTTGTGCTATTCTTTGCTTCAGACTAGTCTCTTCATATCCCCAGAGCCCCAGCAGGGATGTTTCCCCTGGTAGAGCCAGGATTAGAACTCAAGTCTTGGCTTCCAAGTCTTGTTTATACCAGATCTGGAGTGATTGTCCTACTCCTCCCCTATCCTCTCTTTCTCCACCTCAGCATGGGAAAGGGCTAGCAGCACTGATCACTCTGCAGCTACCGGGGGCTGATTCAGGATAGTCTCCAGCAGACTGACAATCAATCTTATGTATTAAGTGCTTACTGTGCGCAGACCATCATCACCATCATCATCATCATCATCATCAATGGAATTTTACTGAGTACTTATTGTGTGCAGTGAGCACTTGGCAGAGCACTGAACTAACTGCTTGGAGAGTACCATGTAACAGAGTTGGTAGACACATTCCCTACCCACAAGCAGTTTATAGTCTAAAGGAGGGGACACACATTAAAAATGAGTGGTGGGAAAGGAGCAATGAAGAGCCAAAACACTCCAGGTAAATAGCTGTCGATCCAGGATGGGGGCTTCCGGATTGGTTCAGAAGAACTTCTAAGGACACTACCTTCCAGTAAAACACCTGCTGGAAAGGCCCCGCTGTGCTTTTCTAATCCTTCCAGGTTAAGTCTGTGAAAAAAAGTACTAGCAGCAAATAATCCTATCAGTGGCTGACCCACAAGGCAGATTTTCTAAAGGCTCTTAAAAAGAAACACAATGAAGAGGGGAAAATGTTTCAGGCTGACGTGAGCTATGCCTTAAGCAATCTCAGCCTGTGTAGAGATAACAGAAAGAGGAAGAGGAGGAAACCGCTGGAGACAGTAGGAAACTGTCCCTCTCTCATAGTCACCTCAGTTCTAGTTCTCAACACTACATTATGGACAAAGGCAATGGAGAAAAGAGTAGGAATTTTACAAACCAAAATAAGATGCTTTAAAACCAGAACAAGATTCACAAGCATCCCCCAAACCATTAAAAAACAAAATCACATACTTGTGATGGTGTGATCTGTTCCACTTCCAGTGTAAATCACCACACCATCCATATACAGAGTATAGTGAGTTATAATGCCATTGGGTTTCGCTGGTAAACTCCAAATCAAAAGCAAAGAGGTAGGCAGAGACTTGGCTGTTGGTGGTTGAACATCCTCTGGAGCTGGAAAAAGATTTATAAAGTCTTTTTTTTTTTTAAACCCCTGCCCCACAAGATCAAACTTCTAAAACCTGAACTAATGAATCAATGAGCAAAAACTGAGACTTGCATAGGAAAATGTTGCTGATTTTTAAGTAACATGTTGGTAATCTCTACCAAAAAACACACGCACAAAATATTGGACCAGATGGAAATTCTTATAGCTTCATGGTATCTTAGATAGAGTACTTGACAGAAAAATCAGAAATCCCATTCTTTGAAGTAGTTCAATGACTGGGTTCCTGTGTGACCATCATTAAAAAGCCAAGTGGTACTGATCAGGAAAGTTGTCAAGGGTGGAGGAGAACAGCCATTGCTGAATTTGGGATTTGCGGGACGCTTCTCCTGATCCCTTTATTGGAGAACATGGACTCTGCCATTCCTACAGAGTAGAGACTTGTTCCTCTAAGTCTACAAGATGATTCTGGATTTGGGTCATTATAGTTACCGAATGATTATATAATTGGCCATGTTCCATCAGCCATATTTATTGAGCGCTATGTGCAGAGGCACTGTGCTAAGCAGTTGGGAGAGTACCACAGGAATTAGTGGACAATTTCCTTGCCAATACCTAGCTTACAGCCTAAAGGATAATACAATTGGGGTAGGACAATTCTAATCGTACAGAGGTAAGGAATACCAGGTGTCACATCATGCGAGGAAGTTCATCAGTGGAAGTCTCAGCTTCCAAAATTAAAGACATTTCTTTTCTCCCAGAGCACCCATGAACAAACCTGGGGTGGAGGATTTTCTTCTCAATTCATCCAGAAAATATTCTGGATGGTTTGTCTGTCCTTTTCTCTCTCTGCCCTTTTCTGTTCCTCTCTACCTATACTACACTTCTTGTCCACCATTGCCCCTTCCTTTCTACATCATGGCCCTCAACATTTGCATTAGTGTCTCTTCTTCTAAGTGCCCTCTACTCGATTCTCTTACTTTGTGCATCTTCCCTTAGCTCAGAAATTCTTTCAGGGTCCAGGATCAGGGAAGGGCAGGGAGAGGCCGTATCTGAATTACTTTGGTTTCTCTTAACCTCGTAATTTAGGTACCATGATGTCCATCTGATTGCCTGGGGCCAAAGGGAGCTTCTTTTTTCTTCTGTGGTTCACTGGCATCCTTAGCCTGTCTGCCCCAGAGCGAAGAATCATGATGGAACTATATACCCAAATGATGAAAGGAGAAAACTCTATGGAGGGGCAGGGGTGGGCAAGCATTTGCCCCTCACAAACTTTCAAGAAGCTCCCCTAGAAACTAAATAACTAAGATTTCAGCAATTTTCACTATGAATATAAACAGATGCTTATACCAGATCCTTGGAGAGAAGTTGCTTCACGGTTAGAGAGGTTGAGTCTTTAACCCTAGAACTATAAAATACGTTTTCTCTTTTGCTCCCACCCCGAGTGCACAGCTTTTCCAAACATTAATTTATGCTTGCAACTTCTAAGCACAAGTACTCAGTGAGAGCTACGAAAAGATGAAGGAAGTCAAAGCAACGATTAATAAATGGCCTCAAATGGCATTTAGAACTTCCCATCACACTTAAATAATTGTTGCCAATGCGGTGGTATTTAGCAGTTAAAAGAGACCATGAATCAACCCATTTGATTCTCAATTTCATTACTGTCCATACAATCAATTCTTTTAGTCAGACTGTCTCTAGATTTACTTCTGAGCCATAGTAATAAATGAGGAAGCTTTCATTAATCTTTTCAGATGCTTCATATTAATGGACAAGCTCTTGCTGACTGAACAATGTAACAGCAATTAAAAAGCCCATTAATCTGCATTACAGCTATTAAAGATGCATGTCATTAAAGGGTATGGAGTTTGATTCATTTTCGCACCCCCCCAAAAAATGGAGCAATTATGGTCTGGCATTGCACTTTGTCATCAAATTAGGTTGGGGTTTTCCAGCAAATGGCTTTGCAGCATTTAGCTCTTCTCCTATTTTATTATTCATGACTGAAATGTGGAAGTCAAGACCTTTGAAATTACTTTACCTTCTTGTGGAGTGGAGATGTTCAATGCCTGTGAGCTCTCAGTACAGCCAGCCAAAGTGCAAGCAGTTAGGGTTACAGCATAGTTTTTGAAGGGTAGCAGGCCTGTCAATATGCCTACAGTGTAACAAAGGAAAGGTTTATCTGCGTATAGTATGCATCCTCACATACAAACATACATCAGAATGCAGTTATATAATACAGTAAACACATCAAACATTTAGATTCACAAATGCACCATGTATATGTAATTGGTTACAGATGTACTCATATTAGTGATTGTGTCTCTATTGTCACCCTCCTTACTGAAAGACATTCCCGCAGATCCAGTTGTTCTTCAGGCCAGATGTCCTCATCAAGAGGCATTCCTTCCTGAGGTACTTAACACACTGACGTTTTCACTCTCCCAACTCTGAACTTGTGGCCCAACAGTGGATAACTAAGAGCAGTTCGTTGTCTAGTGGATAGAGCACAGACTTGAAAGTCAGAGATCTGTGTTCTAATCCAGGCCCCTGCCACTTTCTGTTGATGTCTGTGGACCTTGGGCAAAATAGCTTAACTTTCTGTGGCCTCAGTTAACCCTCCTATGTAAAAATGGGGGATTTAGAGACTTTGAGCCTCACTTGGGACATGGATTTATGTCCAATTCATTCATTCAGTAGTATTTTTGAGCGCGTTACTATGTGCAGAGCACTGTACTAGTGCTTGGGAATGTACGAATCGGCAATCTGACTAGTGTACCTACCCTGACACATAAGTACTCTTAACAAATACTGTGGATTAAAAAAAAGAAAGATGCTTAGCCATGGTCAGAGTGTAGTCAAAGACTATTAACCAAAAGATTTTTGAGTGGGCTTAATATAAATGCTAGGTAGCTCCTTTACACAGAAGCAATTATACATGGAATTGCACCACTCTCTAGGAGCCTAAAAAATCAGACTATTTAAAGGCTGTTCATTACCTTTTAAGCAGCTCTAATGTTTATTCAAAATAATGGGTGATCCAAGAGAGATGTGGCTTTATTTCAAACCTGGGTACATTTGATGGGTGAAGATCATTTTGCTTTGCAGTTTCACCTCAAAGAACCTTTTTTTACAGTTTGGACTTTTCAGTTACTATCTAAATTTAATTTGCTATATTTCAAAATCACTACAGTTTCAATCTCTTGTGCTCCAGACAACACCTCTCCTAAGAAAAGATTCCCCTTTAAGCTTCAAGATCTTTCTTATGGGAAAATATTCCTCTCAATGTATTTCTGTTCCAAGCCCTATATCTGTTTTGTGTCATGAAAGAGTATTGCTGGAGAAATTTACAATACAGCATTTCCCTGGAAAATACAGAGTCTTTAAGAAAGATTCTACAGTGAAACTAGACCACCTTTCAAGTAATTATCAAAGAGTTCACATTTCTCATTTCAAGGGCAGGTGAAAAAATAATAAATACTGAGAAATGAAAGCTGCAAAACTGACAAAAAAGGAAAGCGGATGTGTTGGCTTTTGCCAACTTTTAATATTGTTTAGAGGGCTTAGGTCTGTTTGTAAATCACATCTAAATAACAGGTGGCCTATACATGCCTACTACACATGAAATGCTTGAGAAAAATCAGGAGAGCTACTAGCTTTCTTCAAGCACTACTAAACTCATATATATGCTTTACATTTTCATTTTTAACTGAATTATTTTTAATAAATTGTATACATTAGAGGGACTTTTAGCACACATCTATGACAAAACAGAGTTAGCAAATCTGACAAAACAATCTAAAAGTTACAGATATTAATTTTCAAAGTTTCAATTTGCTATTTGTAAATGATGCCATCCCAGATGGAGAGGAGAAGGCGATGAAATGATATAAGGACACATTATTTTTGCCCTGCATTCCTCTCAAAACGGTTCTATGGTTTGTGACAATGATTGAGATATTTTATCTCCTTACCCATCTATGCCTCTAGGTATCAGAATTCCTCTCCATAGCAAGTTGAACATCGATCTATATGGCTATATGGGGTCCAACCTTCTATACTGCTGCAAGATCTGGACTTATTGACAGAAGACTCATCCAATTTCCAGAGCGGTCTCACCAGAGTAGTCTCCATACAAGATTCAACATAAAATGATAGTAATAGATTCCCAACCAAGAGGTCCTTTAACGCAGTCAGCTCACCAGAATCAAAGCAATGTTTCCAACAACATGGCCCCCCGGGCAGGATATGTGAGAAGAGTAAATGACAGCAGGATGCCTACCGTGCTGTGGTAGGATGAACTGAAATGGAGGGCAGCATAAATGATATAAAAACATAGTGAAACACACTCTCAAACAATGTGAAATAGCAGCAGGCTGTTGGAAGGTATAATGATGGTATTTGTTAAGTGCTTACTATGTGCCAAGCACTGTTCTAAGCGCTGATGACTGCAGGAGCCAGACTATGTTGGCATGTAGCATGTATAAGTGGGGTTGAGAAGCAGCATAGACTAGTAGAGTGACCCCAGGCCGGAGATTCAGAGGACCTGGGTCTTAATCCAAGGTCGGCTACTTGCCGGCTATAAGACCTTGGACAAGTCATTTAACTGCTTTGAGTCTCGAATTCCTCATCTGGAAAATGGGCATTAATTACCTGTTCTCCTTCCCCTTTAATCTATGACCCCATATGGGACAAGGGCTGAGTCCAACCTGACTATCCTGTCTCTACCTCAGTGCTTAGCACATAATAGACACTTAATAAAGACAATATTTATTATCGGGGTTCACTTTACTTGAGCAAAATCTTTGCTATTTCTTGACTTCAGATAGTTCCAAGTGCTTATTTTGAAACCAGGGGAATATAATTTACAGGATGAAAATGACTACCACGGAAGTTTGGGAAGTGGTCCAAGGCCTTAAAGAAAGTACGTGGCAAGATAAAGATTCAATGTCATGACCCCAAATAGCCATCAGTTGCTATAACTACTATGTCACACAGAAATACAGCCCCATCACTAATGAAGGCCTGTACTGGACGTCTTACATGGAACAAAAGCACCCATAGGAACCACCCATGGGAATTTCCTGTTCCTGAAAATTACTACTGGTTTTAATGTTCAGTTTGGGGCTACCAGACAGAATTGGTTGTGGAGAACTTGGAGACGGTTCAGAGATTTGCCACAGGGTTAAAAGGGTTGAGAAGACCGGAAAAGAGAAGACTGTGGGTGGCTTTAATAGAATAAGACAGTTCCTTATGTGGCAGTGGTCAGCTGTTTTTCAGCTCCATGAAGGACAAAAATGAAAAAAAAAAACTGCCTTAAATTGCGGTCTGAGGAGATCTAGGTTAAAATACATTAACAATTTGTACTGTTGGCCATAGAGAGAAATTCCTAAAAGGGTGGATTAGTTTTTCTGCAAAGACCTTTACATATCGGCAAACCCGGAATAATGCAGGCAGGAGGCAAGAGGGGCTGTGTCATGGCAGGGGATGGACGAAATGACCTTTCGGGGTTCCTGCTGACCCAAAGTTTCTTTGGATTTTGAATAGCAAAAGGACAGAATCCAGGACAGGGAACCTGACTGCAGCCTTCTGATAATGGAAGGGAGTTATTTGAAAGCACATTCAATAAGCATAAAGTAGGCCTTATTGATGTTTTAAAAGTGTGAGTAACCCATGAAACCCATGAGTGTTGTCATCTGGATTAAAACCATCGGCACTAGCCGGTCCGGTGATCTCACTGCTAAGCGCTAATGCATTTGGCATTACTGATCAACACTGAGAAATTCTGACATGCCCCACCAAGGGAGTTTTGAAAGAAAGAACATTCTTTCTTTTAGAATTGCAGTTCCATGGACCATTCAGTGGATGTAGGAAACCAAAGCCTTCAGGAGAGGTTGGAGGGTATTTAGTTTTCCATTTAAACCTCTTTTCTATACTACAGAGTCTTACTTTTAAGATAGGAGACTCGTTATTCTCATCAGCAAGGAGCCTTGAGAAAATACTGCTCACGATACTCCTCTAAAACCTCCAGTGGCTTCCCATTTCCCTCTGCCTTGAGCAAAAACTCTTCAAAATCAGCTTCAAGGTTCTCCAACAAGTGTCTGTCCATTTCACCTATCTGCTCTCTTCACCCACCACACCGAGCTCTCTCTTCATCCTGCCGAAGCCAATCTTCTAAATCTATCTTGTCCTCCACTCTCCCACCTCCAAGACACCTCTCACATTGTCTCCCCAGCCCGGAACTCCATCCTGCCCCAAATCAACAGACCCTGGGTTTCCTTGTGTTCACATTCCTTCAAAAATGCCACTCCTTTTAACAAGACCATAAAACCATACCAACCATCTCTATTACTTGCATCCAGCTCAACATTTATGCATATGTTTACTCAAGTAAGCATTCAATTATTTATACTGATAACTCTATTAGTAAACATGTTTAAAGATCCTTGTGGGCAGGGAATGGGTCTCTCATTTCTGGTGTCTTTCCTAGGACCTTAGTACAGTGCACTGGATCCAGTCAGCCCTCAATAAATACCATCGCTAGTGCCCCAACACTACTCATTGCATGATAAGCCTTGTGAGCTTAAAAGCATGTTTTTGCATATCGACTTACATCATCTACTCTTTAAGCAACCGCATTCACTCAGCCACACATCCAACTTTCTTCTTCATCCTCTCTGTAATTCATTTTGTGCGTCTCCCCTGTTTAGAGTATAATCTTCTGGAGGGTGGAGATCATTTTTTTTTTAACTCCACTGAATTCTAAGGGCCTAGCACAGTGCTCTGAATACCTCAGGCACTCAATAAATAGTGATTGTTTGGAAAAGAGTGTAGAGAACCATGGTCCCTGCCCTTGAGGTATTGGCAATCTGAATGCTTCCTAGAGAAAAAAGGGTCTTTCCAAAGAGAAACATGTCCTGTTCAGAGAGTGGCAAAAGGCAGATGGATTGTTTCCTCCTACTGATAGATATCTCCAACACTTTTTTTACTCTGCCTCTAACTTCAAATTTCAAAAGAGCAAAAGAAAAACAATAATTGGACACAGCTTAACCGCCCAAGAGAAAATCACTACTGAATTGACACCAGCTGTGCAAGCTTTGAGTCTCTAATGGTACTGTTTGCTGAGAGGCAATAAAACCACAGAAATGAATCTGCTTTGACACTCACAATTTCCTATTAACTCTGCTGACTAAATGCAGGCAAACCCCAAAGCACCACCTAGAAATGGGGCAAGATCCCACAGCTTGACGGCTTCTTTTTAGAACACAACAGTTTGAAGGGGGGGAAAAAAAGTGCCAAGTTCCTATGTACACCCTCCAGCCAGCTTTCTTTCCCCCCCCCCCTCAGCTGCCAACCTAGCTGCTTGGCCAGCATCCACTGTAATCTGTTCTCCTTCATTATGTTAATCTGTGGGCGGAAAGATTTCTGTCATTTTCGAATCGCTTGTACAGCAACGGTAAACACCTTGGCCTGTCTGTAATTGGACAGGTGTCTGCATTGATGTCACCCAGCTTTTAATTCAATTAAAGTACTGGCTGCTCTACTCTCATTACCCACTCATTTCCGCTGCACTTTTAGACTGGCGGTGAAATTTACACATTGAGGCTCTATACCCCAGAGTCCAGTGTCAGCCATCCCATCACAGAGATCATCCCTAGTGCTCATGCTTTATCTTTAAAGGTGTCAGATGACTGCAACAGTGATTTCACACTAGCCAAGGCCATAACAAGTTGGTAAAGGGGTGGCTGCCTTGTAAATCCCGCATTATGTCACCCGAGAGTCAGACCCGACTGCCACAACCAGAAGGGACGTTCATGATCAGTGACTATATTTCATCTTCATCTCTCCGGAATTCTCCATCTCCACAGAGCACAGTGTTCTGATGTCCTGCTTCTGGGCCTGCATTCTGATGGAGAAAGTGTGGGTGGGTGAGTGTAGTGTAAATGTGGGTTATTGGACAGTCCACGCGGGGGATTGTAGCATGAGGCTAGCAAACATTGTTACCTGGAAACAACGTAAAGAAACCTCCCTGGATGGTGAAGCTGGCTCCAACACGCCAGGTGAGAGAGCTCGCAGGCTTTTTCAGCTCAGTATTCTACTGCAGTGCAGATGAATCTTCCGATTTTTAAACATACATCCCAGAATAAGTTCGTAGCCCAAAAAGCCACATGGTGGATGGATTACCGACAGTAAATCAATCCAACGCACTACGCTTTCTGCCCACTTAAAGGAACCTCTGTGAATAAATTAATGTTCCAACAGAGACATTTTGACATGGAGGCCCCATGAAACTAAATAATGACATTTGTTAAATTGGATGAAATTGAGCAGTCTAACACTGATCTAGAAACACAGCTAAAGTACTTTTTAGTCCTAAATAAGGTGCTCCTGTTTCAAAGTTTAAACATCTCTATGAAATAAAAATGAAGGTGAATGAGAATGCCCAGTCCTTATTATCTGACCCTTAATCACCTGTACTCCCAAAATTTCCTTTGGAGTAGAGAGTTTCAAAATAAGGTTCATTGGGCATTTGGAAAGCTCTATTTTACAAATAAAAATGAACTTGTATGGGTAAATGCTCTGGAGTCTCTGATACTTGACTCGATAGAAAAGAAAACTCTGAATGATATGACCCAGGGGTTTGGGGGAGGGCAGAGTGCTGAGATACTGAATGGAGGAGCATCCATGCAGAATTACAAACTGCATGAACCTTCTGAATGGGAAGTGCCCAAGAATTTATAGGACTGTCTGCAAAATTGAGCCTTTCCTTGATTTCACATTTAGCTCACAATGAAAACATAAAGATTCTTTTAGAATTACTTAATTTTAAAGCCTTGACTATCGGGATGTTCTAGAAAATCGTTTGATTCCTATTTGCTTTTCCTTAAAGGTAGATGGATTCTTCAGGCTATTCACTTCAGATTCAATATCATTCTGATAAATCACTGAAGTTTTGACAGCTTGGTTTGATTATAGTTATTGAGGAAAAGTAATGGATTGGAAACTGGATATAGGCATTTTGAACAGTGACAAAATGATAAAGCTGCAAAAATAAGATATTCAAATCTTATACTGCAAATTTGTATAGCATAAAATAAAGTGCATAAACTATACAAAACACCATATGAAGATTGCATAATGCATGGGAAGCATAGGGCATATTATGCATTCAGGAGAGTTAGGACAAAGCTATTAACTCATCAACACTGCATTACCTAATGAAATTCTTCTACATTATCTAAGCACTAGCATTACATCATTTCTATTTTTACTGTTTATGTCATAGGCCATATTTATGTTCTGGGTAAAATGTTTCAGACCCAATTCCTGCCAAACTATATGAAAAGAGAGATTACAATAAATAAAATGGAAAATACCAAAATTGAATATACCATGTTCTGTAAAAACTCAAATGTTCCCCCTGACTAGAGCATTTATTTTGCAATATTATTCTTAATTTATTTATACCATTTCAGTAATACCCTACTTAGGTTTTTTTCTCTAATTATTTCCCTTGTCAAATATTATAAAGAAATTTTGATGTACTCTATTACTTTGGAAGAAGAAAGAATGAGGTCATCGGAATAGAGGGATACAGGTAAAAATTTGTCTCCTTTGGAGAGAAAAATGCTACTAGGTAACTGCCAAGAGAGCAAAAGATGCATCCTGTTGTGGTTGGCACATCCTTTGCTCTGGCCCAAAAGTCACGTGAGGCTGCCCGACTCTTTCTCCACCAGGAAATACACTAATCTGGTGTGGAGAATCACGGAAAAGTATAGAGCAATGAGAAACAGGACACTTCAAAGCTTGCAGGCAGGCCCACAGCTGACTGTTTTCTTTAAAGAGTAATATCCTGTGCCGTAAAACTAAGAAGGACACGTGAAAAAGCTCCAGGACTATGCAATCTCAGGGGGCATAATACATTCAGTTCTGTCATAAAGCATAATAGCATAACAACAGTTGTGGCATTTGTTAGACTCTTACTATGTGCTCAGCACTGAACTAAGCACTAGGTTAAATTCAATACAATCTGATTGGACAAAGTCCCTGTCCCACATGGGGTTCACAGTCTAAGCAGCTCAGTAGTGCATCGTTAGGGAATTAGGAAATATTTGCATGGCAGTGTAAGACTAATTGTTTTGTTCTGTTTTGCTTTGCTGTCTTCCTCATTTATTCATTCATTCAATAGTATTTATTGAGCGCTTACTATGTGCAGAGCACTGTACTAAGCGCTTGGAATGTACAAAACGGTAACAGATAGAGACAGTCCCTGCCCTCTGACGGGCTTACGGTCTAATCGGGGGAGTAGGAGGGAGTAGGATTTAATCCCATATTGACAGATGTGGAAACTAAGGCACAGAAAAGTTAAGTGACTTGTCCTGTCACCAAGTAGCCGAGTGGCAGAACCAGGCTTAGAATCCAGCTCCTCTGACTCCTGGTCTACGTTCTTTCCATTAGTTCACGCTGCTTATTGCTCTACCTCTTGGTAGATAGAACAAATATGCCCTGCCTTTATTTGACATTCAGTAGTCCTTGCTTGTTTTAAATGCATTGAAATAGACTCCAACATGTTTTAAGGGGAAAGAGATCATTTATCCAAGCAACTGATGCTCTCTCAGTGTCCACAGATTATAAATTCAAAAGATCTACCATTGCAAATATGAGAAACACAAACATTTTGGATGGGCAGATTTAAACAAACGAAGGACCGAGGCTCAGGTTTCATTTTAGAAAAGTATTTTCACAAGCTGTAATGATAATATAAACGTTTTTATGGTAACATTTGATGGAAAAACATATTTGTTTATCAAAGCAAATAAGATAAGAATCAAAAAAGTAAAATTAGTAAAAACAAACATCAAACCCTCAAAGGCTCACCTAATCACTTCATCTGTAATTACTTAATTAGTTGAATTTAAGCACTTCTCCATTTGTTTTACCTTCCGTCACTGCTCGGTCCTCTTTTAGTTGGTTCTCTTTTCTTTCATTCTCTCTCCCCCTGATTTCCCAACTGGGATATTGTATGTTAGCTTTCCTCCGGTCCTCAACACTTCCTTTTTCCCCAATTCATCTTGCTCGGGCTCACCTCTTCCTGACCTTGATCTTCTATCCCTTGATGGATAGGGATAGTTTGCTTTTTTTTCTCAAGGAGAATTTTTAATTTTGACTCCAGCAACATGCACTCCTACATTTAAACAAGTATTGTTGATTTAACAGATTCCATTAGGCAACGGGATTACCTGTGAGGGTGCTGGTATTGGCCAACTCAGCTCTGGCCGTGGGTTCCTCAGAGCCATCTTCACCGTATGCTTTCACAATGTACTTCTCCAACACACCTATGACCTGGGCAGGTTTATCCCAGGTCACCTGAACGCTGTAACCATTTAAACTGTGAACTCTGGAGGGAGTTGGCACATTTTGTGGAGCTGGGGAAGAATAGAAAATAAGGAAAATGGCAGTCCTGAGGAGACTATTGCCTCTATTCTTCACTTTTAATGGCTGCAGTAAATCAGACTCGACCATTAGCATAAATACAATTTATTAGAGTTGTAACTTTTCAGCATTGATTTAATATGACTGCACATCTTGAGCCATTCAACGAAAGCTATATTTTAAACCATCAAAGCCCCATCTACATAACATTCTTTCTTGTCTAATCCAGATTTTCCAAAAACATTTAATGTATCCAACGTGTTTAAGCATCACTCATAAAAAAGGAGGAGGATGGTAGGCCAGCTAACAAGTGCAAGCAATATAATGATGTAACTGTTTGGAGGAAGATAATTAGAATGTTATTATACACAGTGGCTTGACACTTTTATATCTCCAGCACACCAAACACAAAATATCACAAATGTGATGGTTTAAACTGACTTCATTTTCCAAATTCCATTATTTCAAGTTAACTGAAAAGCAAAATACATACAAACCCAATCAGAGTTTCACCATTGGGAAGGTGAAACTTCACCAAGGAAGACAAGCTTTTCTTTTTCCTACTGAAAATCTAGATTTGGATTATGTCAGATTAATTCAATAAAACAAGGATGTCCAAAGGAATTGGAAAGGCAAAATCATATATACCTAAAAAACTAAATTTAAAAAGCCATGTACTTTAACTTTTTAGTAGATATTGCTATACCAAGTATAGGTCTATCCAGGAACAACTATATAACTCTGGGGACTGCAGTGGGGAAACTGAAAAAAGGCCCAAGGAACTCAAAAGCAAAATGATGGATGATGAAACTGCTAAAAATTTGTTCGTGCACTCTCAGGACCTCTGTCTGGCAGCACACTCCAGTTTTCCCATATCAAATATCTTCTTTTTCTAACTTCCTCTTTCTATATCACTGTAAAAAGCAGTGGTAGGCAAAGAATGTGGCAGGAGATGGGGTAGTTGTAGAAAATAGGACCCAGCGAAAATAACAATGTGCTTCCCAATCAATTTGCAGGTTATAGACAGCAATACAGAGATATTGATTTTATTAGTTTTGAAAAGGAGTCCGGGGCCAGGTAAGGTATGGGCTGGCAGATGGTCTTCTCATAAGGGACCTAACAAAACTGACTCAAAAATAATTAAATAGTGCAATTATTCTCCAGCCCAGGGGACTATGTAGCTGTTCAGTGTTGTGGTCAGATTGTAAATATAAATTTATGGCATAAACTTATGTGATTAGCTCTATTACTCTAAGTCCATGGATGTATTTGCTCAATTCCTGAATCTGTTCAAAACAGGCTACTGTACAGTGCCTGCTCATAACGTTATTTATTATGTTATTTGAACAGCCTGCATCAGAGGCTAATACCTTCAAATGAATATGCTTGAAATCTAGTCCTAATAAAAAATAAGTGGAACAAAATTTCACGACATCACATTTTCAAAAGGCTTTGTCTCTGAATGGAGTAAAGCACTACTTAAAAGTCAGGTTTTCTTCCTGAAACGTTAGGAGGTGGCAGGATCACTGTTGGTTAACATGTTTTTCAGTTGTCCCAGACCAAATTGACCCTAGGAACTTCTGCCACAATGCTTCCTTGGGCCTTGTTGCTTTTCATTTGCATGCTATAATAAGGTAGATATTTACAGTTATTTAATCAAATTCTATCACTGAATTATAATATGTCTATATGTTTCACCATCCATCTCTCCATCTCCCACATCCAATAACTGTATATGCAGCCCTATTCTTCTCTTTCTATTTCCAGGTGTTACTAGCTAGCCACCTTTCTGGAAATGTCTAATATGGCCTTCCTAGGCCTTACACATCACTCCTGCAAGACTAGTTATGCCTAGATTGGAGAATGATAATAATAATGAAAGTAATATTTAGTGAGGGCTTTCTATATACCAAGCCCTCTACTAAGCCTTGGGATAGATCCAAGTTAATCAGTCAGGCACGGTCCCTGTCCCAAGTGGTGAATCACAGTCTAAAGAGAAGGGAGGACAAATATTTAACTCCCATTTTCAGTGGCAGACATGAGGACAGTGAGGCACAGATAAGTGAGTGGCCCAAAATCACACAGCCAGCAAGAGGCAGAGGTAGGATTAGAACCCAGGTCCTCTGACATCCAGGCCCGTGCTCTTTCCACTAGGCCTTGCTGCTTCTCTAGACTGGTCATCAGTAAACAAGCTGGCTTTTCAGTTGCTGGGAAAAGGACCATTGCACATCTTTTTCCTCGTTTCCGAAATGGCAGCCAGTGCCATGGATAGGAGTGGCAGAATCACCTCAGTTGTACACTTGGCAGCTTTACCAAGTTCTGGCCTCCAAATGCTCCTGGTCATAAACCCTTTGCCCCTGCTTGGGCACACGCTTCTAATTCCCAACATTGCGTACTCTTTCCCAGCAATTAGTACAGTGCTTTGCACAAAAGTAACTGTTCAATAAAAACTATTACTACTACTTATGCTGGCCTAGCCAGTGCTCTTGTGCCCATGCTTTGGCAAGATAATCTCCCTTCTTAAGCAACATAAGTATGTATGTCTGTTCCCTGCAGACAACTTCCTCTTCCACCCTTCATCAAGTAACAAGACTCACTTACAAAAAAAGAGAGACCCCCCTCTTGGGAATTCCAAAAGACTAGATAAGTGGGTTTTTTTCAGTGACAAAGTGAGGTGCATTTTCAGCAGTAATACTGCATGATAAAGACATTCGGGAAAGGCAAGCAATTAAATGCCACCTTTGTTTTGTCCTTCTTCACACAGTAAGACTGGCAAACCCACTTTCAAAACGAACACGGATATCAATAACAGTAATAATGGTATATGTTCAGTGCTTACTATGTGCCACTGTACTAAGTGTTGGGGTGAATAAAAGTAAATTGGGTTGGACACAGACCCTGTCCCATGTGGGGCTCACAGTCTCAATCCCCATTTTGCAGAGGAGGTAACTGAGGCATAGAGAAGTTAAAGTGGCTTGCCCAAGTTCACAGAGCAGACAAGGTGGAGGAAGGGGGATTAGAACCCATGACTTTTTGACTACCAGGCCCATGCTCTATCCACTAGGCTATGCCAGCAATAGCTCAAGACAACAAAATATATTTACCCGTCTCTCTGGTTCGACCCGACTCCAAACACTGGAAACAGAGCCTCCGTCGTTTGAAGCAACAACTCTGTACAGATATTCTTAATAGAAATGAAAAAGATGGAACACAAAAAATTATTCGCCTAGAACGTGGTGGAAAAAAACATGCCTTTCATTTAAGGGACCAAAGTGTTACTGTGAATGGCTGTAGACCAGTTTCATAACGCGCTGCTTTTTTCCCTGGTATACTACGATGGAGTCATTTCCTCTGCAGTTAGCAGCGCTGTCAGTTGATAGGCATCCGTCCAGATTGACTCTGACAGCACTGCTGGACACAGATGCCAAGTTAACGACAGCACCTCGTGTAAATTTAACATCCTTCATGCAACCACCGAAACCTAGCAAATAGTAAGAGATTAGTATCACATAAAGGACTTCAGTCAATAATTAAGAATAATTTTTTATCTCAAAGGAATATAAATAGTTGTCCTTCATATTCAAAGAAGGTGCCACTGGTGGTGAAATTTACTTTTGGCTCTTAAGGGTATGTGTGTGGTTGAAAAGATCTTATGAAACCCACAGTTGTGGCTTCATTGTACATATCCAAAGGCTGCCCATAGTTGTCTTTTTGTGTTTGATATTTGCTATACCTGGTGCTATTTATGCTTTGTTCATGAAGCTTTTGCTTCAGAAGATCCAATCCTTTTTTCATAGCAGTGTGCACTGCTGGTCTATCCACAGCAATTGACTCCGGTTCTTAAACGGGATTCACATAGTCTGATGGGTTTTTTTGCTCTACTTCAAATGTTCCTCTTTCCTTCCTTCTGAGAAGAAGTGTGGCTCAATGGAAAGAGCCCGGGCTTGGGAGTCAGGGGTCGTGGGGTCTAATCCCAGCTCTGCACTTGTCTGCTGTGTGACCTTGGGCAAATCACTTAACTTCTCTGTGCCGCAGCTACCTCACTGTAAAAATGGGGATTAAGACTGTGAGCCCCATGGACAACCTGATTACCTTCTATCTACCCAGTGCTAAGAGTGCTTGGCAATAGTAAGCACTTTACAAATACATCATTATTATTCTTGCTTTCAGTTTCTCACTTCATCTCATCATACAGCAGATTTGGTTCTGCTACTGTTCAGCTTCTGAAGGCAGGGATCACGTCTACCAACTTGTCTGTATAACCTTTCAAGTGTTTAACAGTGCTCTACTTCACAGTATTTACTTGATCATGTCATCGATGATTCTCCTTTGTCCATCTATGAGGTGATCAGAGCTTCAATACTAAGAGACTGAATTTGTCTAGAAATGAATTGTTTATGATCCTGTCTTGCCAGGTTTTTTGAGACTTACTGAATGTGGTACTGCTGGCTAATTGGACAAAGAGGTATATCTCACTTGTCTCTAAAACACAGTCATCTGCACTCAGCAATTCTTGATGGCTTTCTTTTAGGATCTGGATGATGCTTTAAACAGCTCATGTCTCCCTACTAAAAGCCTTTCTGGATCACTGCACCCTCCACTTTCACTAACTTCCTGCTCCATTCCTATCAAACTCTTCAACGGGTTGCTATACAAATCACTCCACTTTAACCTGATATTTGACCCTCTAACTCTGGTTTCTGTCCCTTCATTCCATGAGCACAAATCTTTTGAACATTGACTCCTAAATGTTGAATACCGATTCTACTCTATATCTCTGACTCTGGTTGCTTGACTGTGGCTACTCTATTCTGTAAATGCTCTTTACCATTGACTGACCAGATCTTTCTGGATTTCCTGTTTCTTTGACCAATCTTTAACTTTCATGAGCTTCTACTCTGCCTCCTAAATTGATTTCCTCTCATCCAATTCTCTTCAGCTCCATTGTCTGACAACACAAAAGGCTCTTGTCTCTGAAGCGATTAACTGGCATTACCTACATTTCTCACTTCTCACCTTTCATTTCATCTTTCCTCCCATCTAAATGAGACTACTGTTCACATATTCTGGCTAGATATCTACCATCTCTACTCGGTCTGCCTGCTCATCATCAAACTTTTGGCTCTGAAAGTTCTTACTTCACTCTGCTGCCAGGATCATTTTTCTAAGATGCCATTCAGCACATATCTATCCACTCCTCAAAAACCTTCAATGGCACCCCTTCCTCCCCACATCAAGAAAAAAGATAATCAATTTTACCCTCTTACTTATCTACTTGCTACTTTTTTCTAAATCTCTCCCAATTGTGCTCAGCACTTCTATGCCAAATATGCATTTATGCATTACAATCACTTCTTTACATCAATCAATGGTATTCATTTTCTACTTACTGTGTGCAGAGTACTGTAACAAGCACTTGGCAGAGTACAATAATACAAACTAGATACATTCCCTGCCCACAATGAGCTTACAGTCTGGGGTGGGTGGTGGGGAGGGCATAAATATAAATAATTTATAGATATATGCATAGGTGCTGTGGGAATGAGGTTAGGGTGTACCCTTTGGGTATAGTTCTGAGTTTGTAGACAACAGCAAAGGGAGGGAGCGGGTGAAAACTTATATTCCCCAGTATAAATGCACTTACTAATCTACATATCTATATTTCTTGGTCTCTATAAAAGATTTCACGTCTTTATCCCTCCAGACTAATTTTCTTGAGGGCAGAGATCATGTCTACTAACTCTACTGTACTCCAAGCATTTAGTACATTGCTCTGCAAACAACAGGCATTCAGTATATATATTTAATGGATTGATTGGAGTCTGTTGAGTTGGAAGAGCTACCCAGCCAGCAGGGAAGCACATTTGAAAATTTGGATGCAGGTCTCAGGTTGCACCCTCCAGCACGGTAACCAGAAATAAGGTGAACTAGATGGGGACCACTCCATAGTCTTACTTTACCACATGTATGATGGGATGGATCAGCCAGAGCACTCTTGGTTCTGATATATCCAGCCCTGCCATTTTGAAGTCATCTCAGAACCTCAGTGAACCCTTCAGGACAACCAAATTTCCTAAATTCTCACCTAAGGACACTTGTAGAGAAACAATTTTGAATTTTAACATGGGGGGGGGGGGGCAAAATCAGTTGTGCTCTGGGCTTCCTAAACATCTTAAAATATTTTCTTGATCATTCTATGGTTTGAAAACTTAAACCTATGTTTAGCTCCTTTCAGATTGATCAGCCTCAGTAGTAGAAAGTGACACTTTAAAATGGCCCCAATTATTCCTCTCAGCCTGTGTATAAAGTGTTTACCATATTATGCCTTCTAAATGCATGAGTAAGTAGAAGGAACCTATTTCCTTTATAATGCCTTTTGCTATTTGCATTCCTTTACGCTGAACTGATCAATGCAGAGAATCTATCAGAAAATGTGCAGTAGAGAAAATAAGGGGTTCATTCTTAATGTGGCTCAATGGAGAGTAATGGTAGTTGTAGTTACTGAGTGCCCTCTTGGGGAAGTGCCGTATCCTAAGTGCTTGGAAAGTACAGAACCAAGAACCTTAAACTCTACTGGGGGAGAAAAACGTGAAAATATTTGCCAAAAAACAGAGTGTTTTGGTCAAAACTACAAATGGTCCAAACACAAATACAAGTGCTAAGGAACGATATAGGTCAGCTCATAAGTGCCTGAGTTGGCTGATGGGTTTGTACTACCTAGGCTGCTGACAAATTGAGTAGGGAAATCTTGATGGAGAAAATGGGAGGGCTTTGAATGAGGGGTGAGCTATGGTAAAATCAGGTGTGGGGGGAGGGAATTTCAAGCTGGAGACTGAGAACTGACTAGTAGTAGCCACAGCATTTATGGGAAGTGACATGTTCCCTTCCCACAAGGCGTTTACATTCTTATGGGGAAGTAAACACATTTACAACTCAAGTGGTCAAAACAAATAAATTGAGCAGACATATATTCACGAGTGCTAAAGAGGGTGTAAATATATTAAGTGCTAGAGTTCACATAAGGAATAATATGGGTCAAGGTCCTGGGAAATTAACTGGGGAAACCTTGTAGGAGGACTTTGGATTGTCTAAGGACAAGAGGAGGCTCTTTCTAACATGTTAACATCTAACTCATTCCTATCTCCCACCCACATGGAATTGGATTTACTGTGCTTAAATATAAAATCACACTTTGGAATGAGGTATACAGCATACACTATATACTCCCAAGTTTCGATCTCGATAAAGCGATGCTTGAATAAATACTGAAACCAGTTTTATGGCTTAATTTCTATGTTTCTCTGTTTCCAGATGAAAATGACACTGTACCTCTTGATTCTAAAATACTTTTTCTAATTCATTTCTATCTTGAAACCACGGACAGGCAGAATAATGTTATATATTTAGCGGTGTTACATCTCCACTGCCTTGAAAATGTCATTACTGTCTAATGCTCTAGTTATTCATTAACTCTATACCAGTACCCTTCAAAAAGACCTGAAGATCTTGCCATATATTTTCAACTGTACGATGTTTAAATTTTTATGTAATTGCTAAATTGAAATAAAGTCCCTTAATAAGAATGTAACCATTCACAGCAACCAGGTTTTGAATTACAGTTTAGGATGCTCTCAATGGAGATGGGTTTACAACTCCGGATTAGAAATTAAAGTACTGCCCAGAGCATCTGCTGGGTAAATGAAAGCAACTTTGTGTTCACATTTTGGAAGGGAATGCTGAATGAATTTGGGTCTTTCCCACAAGCTCCTACAGATGAATACCAGTGATGTTGATGAAATGTTTTTTTGAAAAATGAATGACAAATTTCTTCAATAGGAATGTCTAATAAAAATGCTTCATTCTCTATTAAAAATAAAAAGCCCATAGTGGGTGTTGAATAAATGCCAATAATAAAAAAAGAAAAGAAAAGAAAAGAAAAAGAAAATTAAGAGGCATTAAAAGGCTTTTTAATGATCTGCCCTACCCTCTTTACCTCAGAATAGCTGCTCTAAGTCTCCTATGTACAGTCTTGCGACTAACCTTATTAAGGTATCTGATTTCTATTCCAGCAAAATCACTCAACAGTTCCAATCCTTTTTGGTTAAAAAAAAAAGTGTTCTGATGGTGTGTGTATGGATATGTCACAGGTGGGTGGCTCCTTTGTTGAGGTACACCCAGGCCTCTTAAAATATAGGGGTTGCATTCTTGCATGAACCTGTATTAGAGTAAATTACCTTCATAATACATAATGAAAAAAAAATTCTTAAGACACCTTGGCGCTCTTTATCTAAACATGTTTGTGTTATCAGTCAAATATTACTTAATTCCCTACCAACATTTTAAAAATGTGAAGTGACAGAGTGCAGTGGCAGAACTGAATATGTACTAGCTTTCCTTGTACAATTTAAGATGATTATCTGCTTTAACAATGTGAGATCCCCTGTGCATGCTCTTCCCTCTGCTTCAAATCCACCAAACCATATCTTTCCACATCTCCAAAGCCTTCCTAAACAGCCACCTCCTCCAAGAGGTTTTCCCTGTCTCACCTCTACCTACTTGTCATGTCAGCCCATCATTCACCTACCACACTTAGCGATATCTGTTTATTCCATTCATATGGATTCAATAACAGTAACTTTTTTCCCCTTTTTTGTTACCAAATGAATGTAAGTTTTTCTTCTTGTCACCAATTCTAAAGTCACAATCTATGTCTGCCTGTTTCCCCCATTATATTAAATTACTAAATTGTGACTACTTTTTGCAGAATGGCAAGAGACAACTGGGAGGTTTTATTCCAGTTTTCTTTAGGAGTGTGGGTTTTTTTTTGTTTTTTGTATTAGAGTATCTGTGCAGCACTTACTATGTGCCAAGCAATGTACTAAGCACTGGGGTACATGGCAAGGTTCTCAGGTTGGACACAGTTCATATACTACATGGGGCTTGCAACTTTAATCCCCATCTTACAGATGAGGTAACTGAGGTACAGAAAAGTTAATGGACTTGCCCAAGGTTACACAGTAGGCAAGTGGCAAAGCCAAAATTAGAATGCAGATCCTTCTGACCCCCAGACCCATGACCAGTAGGTCTTCTCTAGAAGGATCCTGGAACTTCTTTAGAACCTACAGCTTCTCACATGAAAGATGATGCCACCATTTTGGAGGCACATCATTAAGTGACTATGGACTTGATTGAAAGACTAAAGTCTTATCTGTCATGCTTGTATTTCCTAGGAAATGCTCACCTTGTTCTTCCCCCAACTCTTGGTAGGAGTTCCATATCCCAGGTGGGACTCCTCCAAGATAGACAGCAGAGTTTACTGTCAGTTCCTGGGCTCTTGGTTCCACCACTTGTTCCATTAATTCATTCATGCTCACTGATATAACAGAGTCTTCCTTTTTCATAGTTACAGTATTCCATTTTCCATCACAATAGGAGTTTCCTAACTGTAGGGTCACTTCAATAAAAGCAAAACTTGTTTTCAACAGGAAGCCCAGAATTCCATTCTTCAGCTCAGACTGTATTTGAAATTAAAAAAAGAATATAAGTATATAAATGGACTTGGAAGTGATAGCAAAACGTCAATTTTTTGCAAGCAAGTCAATTGAAAACTGTCTATGAGAATAGTCATATGTATCTTATAGATTGCATGGTGATAAGAATTATATTTGTAAGAAGATAACTGGCACACAATAGTCAGGCTCGTTCCATTAATGATTACACAAGTAGTTATAGCAAGGTTTTGAATGCCACTACCTTATTTCTATTTTACTCATTTTTTGTTACATACTAGATTAAGCTCCAGAATATCTGACTGGCGAGAATGGACGGTTTGAACTATGACTATTTCTAGTTGAGTTTTTAGAAAATGAGAAAATAGTACCTCATATATCAATTTAATTTTGGGGAAGAATATGACAAGACAATAAGAAAATGAAATGTCAAACTTGATTAAGCTTATTTTAACTGGTCGGCAAACTCAATTTCAAATTTCTACAATATATTTTGATTCCATATTTCAACCTTATTATTCTAAATCCCTAACTAATATAATTGCTTCTGTGTGTATTTTTTAGATTAATGTGTCACTTTCTAATATGAACTCACTTTACCCAAATTTCTCTGATAAAGAAATGCCTCCATATGTTTCTCTACCAAAATGACATCAGAATCGTACAGCTTGCCACGCTTGGATTTTTATAAATGCCCAATTGGAGACCAGAGAATATCTGAAAAGTTAGGACACCATTGTGTGGCATTTGAATGACTGAATAAACGCAGGGCAAACAGCACTATAAGGGCATTAGTGAAATATGGCTCTACTGTATGTATTTACCCACATACCTTGTAGTGTTATTAATCTTCTAACTGAAGCAGACATAATACCAAGGAGGAAAATTAAAATGAAATAAACACTAGGAATGTACACCTGGGCTTCTCCCATTAACTTTGCTTAGTTAAAAAACTATTACGTTTTTCTCATTTTGAAAAACATAAAGAGTTCTTTTCACTCCTCATTCATAGGTTCTATTTGTTAACATTCTATCACGCATTGTCAAGCAAACAACAGTAGTACTAATTCACATACAGCAATGAAATCTGGTCCATCTTGGTTGTACACAAAAAGAAGTAATCCATTCAGTTGTTCTGTTCTAAATTTAAAGGAAATTTCAAAATCCATTCTACCAAGGAACAGCCATGGTTGGAGTTCCAGGAACCCTTGAAAGACAAGAAAGTGAATGTATTAGATGACTGAAAGTTATATTGTAGCACTGGGCACATGCAAGATAATCAGACTGGACCCAGTTTTTAAGGTTGGGCATATGATTTTAAATATCTGGCACAAACTCCAACAGGTACCACTGTTCTATAGAAAAGCAGCAAGACCTAGTGGATGGAGCACAGGCCTGGGAGTCAGAATGATCTCGGGTTTTAATCCCAGCTCTGCCACTTGTCTGCTATGTGACTTTGGGCAAGTCACATCACTTCTCCATGCCTCAGTTCTCTCATCTGTAAAATGGGGATTAAGGCTGGGAGCCCCATGTGGGACAGGGACTGTGTCCAAACCAATCAACTTGTATCTAAACCCAGCACTTAATACAGTGTCTGGCACATAGTAAGCGCTTGACAAATATCACAATTATCACTACAATTATTATTACCACTACCATTGTCCCCACAGACCTGGGCTACATGGCAGCGATAGCTACTCCCTCCACCTTATTCCTTGGAGCTACAATGGGAGCAGAGAAGATGAAGATACTGCCTTCTACACATTGCCAAAAGGAGGAAGAGGATGTCAATATAGGTCCTCAGATCCTCTGACTCCCAGGCCTGTGCCCTTTCCACTAGACCATGTTGCTTCCCTTTCTCCTTTCCCTTTCTTTTGCTCCTATTTTCTTAAAACCCTGTCCCCAATCTCAAAATGAAAATTTGGTGTCCCTAGTAAGAATGTTATAATCACAAAACATATGATGATACCAGTAATAAATGAATAGATACTGTGTTTTGGGGAAGGTATTGACTATGATTAAGTAGGGCATTCTTCCAATGCATTCTGGAGGGACCTACAATAGCAAACTATCTGATAAGTTCTAGAATAATCATTTTGTCCTAAACCATCTTATATTTCAGGTCAAAAGAACTTCTGCCTGAAATACCACTGCCATTGAGGTATACAACTATTTGCGGGTAGTGGGAAGGGCAATATTTTCAGGATAATTTGTAGTGAAGGCCAGGTCGAATGGTGCAAAAGTGGTAAGACAATGCAATTTGTTTCCAAATCACGGTTGGAATCAGGTCTATTACTTTAACATTTAAATGTTAAGTATTGATGTGGATACAGTTTTTCACACAGAGGAAATGAAGAATTTTCAAGTGGCACATTCATGAAATGGAATCCCAGAAAACCAACCATGGGAAGGGGGAGGAGAGGGGCTGCATCCTCTGCCAGTCTCTTCCCTGACCCCAGTCCTTGTCCAGACTCTGCTATCCCATGGCTTTGAGATACAGGCAACAAGAAAGTGATAGGGTACCCAGGGAGAATCTGGGGGGTACTGAAGACCAAGCTAGTGCTTAGCAGGGTCGCGTAGACAGAAGTTTAAAAAAAAAATAGTAATAGTTGGGGTGAGAGAGGGTGGGGAAGAAATGGCAAGTAAAGAAAATGGCTGTCCTGTTATGATGGGAAATAGCATCAGCTGTTTGATATTTGCTTATCTATGACAGCAAGCCATAGACACTTGGCTCTCACGGACCCTTCAGGGATTTCTTTGAGCAAAGGTGGGTGAGCATCATTAAACCCAACAAGGCAGGATATGCCGGTGGCAAATGACTGGCTGTCTTATGCTTCGCTTTTTACCTGCTCCCAGGAATTGGACTCCTTCAGTTAATTCAGTTGGGCAACCTTCCCAGCTTGGAATAACATTCACTTGTTTCTTCAGCATTCTGCCACTCTAGAGGCCTTCCCAAGCTTTCTAAGGGATTGTCCCTCTTTTTTGAGAAAGAGCATCACTAAGGCATCCCTATAAATCCCTCCGAAGGATCTCTGCAGCGCCTGACAAACACAAAGGGAGACATTTCCATGCAGATTTTAAAAGGAGGCATCTAAATCCAACTCCTAATTCCACTTTGCACACTTTCTAAGGAGGACTCAAATCAAAACTCTGTTGACAGTTTCTTACAGCTCCCTCATCAATAGTTTTGTGGTGTTTTTTCCTAAAATCATAACCTCAGTACCTTTGTATACCTCCTCCATTAGGCACTCAACCACCTATTCACATATCAAATTATGGACATTTAACTATTCAGCACTTACTCAATTTCCTATCCAGCTTTCCATTCTCCCACCACATATCTATAATTATTTGGTGTTGGTCTCTTCTACTAGATTGTATGCTCCTTGAGACAGAGATTATATTGACTAACTCCATTTGTACTTCCTCAGGTGCTTAGTACAGTCAGTCTGGCCCCACCATATATGTTTCAATAAATATCGCTGAATGAAAGAGTCCCTCTACCAAACTACTCCATCACTGTACTAGCCAGCTCTCCCTCATTTGGATGGATTCAAGGAATCCACAGGGAGGTAACAAACACACAGTAACGTGGTCAATGAGTGTTAACACTCAACAAGAAGGAGCACCTTTGCTGTGAAAATATGTGAAGGTAGGTATGTTTTTCTTTTAAGTGCCACTCCCAAATAGAATGGGTGTCAGCCTCCAGCTCTGAATCCAGGATCCAAACTTATCAATTTTATCACATTCACCCCTGAACCCAGCTTATAGAAAGCTCATACCTAAGAAATTACAGGTAGAAATTATCTTTTGGAGGGGGGAAAAAACCAAACACTTGCTTACCAGTATCTTTTCTAGATGGTATAACCCAATGGAAGTCTCCCCACAAAAACCCCTGTATTTTTCCGAATAATGGAACTGCCACGTTGCAGCAGAGGAAGACCTAGACAGGACAGAGAGGATCACATTACTACTGAGCTTCAAATGTGTCCTTCATCCAAAATAGGCTAACGACTGACCTCATGTCTCCAAGTGGCCACACGCACTGGTCAACATTGCGACAAAATGTAGAGGAAGATTATGACAACCAAGAAGCAGAACAATCCAAAACAGCAAGTAGCTCTTGTGATCAAACAGCAAGAGAATCTTAAACGTATAATGTCGAGCATGGCTGATTTGCATTAGTTTGGCCCATATTTTCATCCACGGAAATCTCTGGAGCCTAATCACAAAATGTCCAGAGAAGTGTTTATCTGCTCAGATTCATTACTAAACCACGGGGCAGCCCTACATAAGTCATGGAGAAATGGGGACACATCCTTAAAATGTTTAAGTTTCTTGAATTAGTCCTATATTTTGGAAGAAAGACAAGGGAATCAATCTTTTAGAAGCCAGCTGGCTAGACAGGACATTACAAGCAAGCACAGAGTGTTCACACCTTTCTGTAAAGGGGAAAAGTAGATTGGGGTTAGGGAAAACTATGATGCAAGAATAATAAACTTGACCAACTATATGGGACAAGAAACACAATCAGTAAAAAGGATATGAATTTACAAAAACACAAAGAAGCAAAACCACAGATGGAAATTATAGTGGAGAATTACATGAACATTTAATGAACATGCTCATGGCACTGGCTCACTTACCTGTGTATTGACCATCTACAGTGATCTGTCCCAAAGCCTGATTTGGTAGCAATGACTTGATGCCAATTATTGTCCATTGTATTGTTGTTCCATGATCAATTCGTTGGTGTCACCGCCACAGCAGATCCTTCCAAGAACATATCTCTTTTAAAAGTTTTCAGTGAATTTAACCCAAAGAATCTATATGTAGTTCTTAATACTGAGTCCAAACAAAATGGAAATGGTAGGGGGGAAAAGTAATATAATTCTCAATTCTTTGTGACTTGCTTAGGCTGAGTTGGCAAATCTTAACAGAAAGTATGAAGAGAATTAGGTCCCCTAACAGATACCATGCATCTGACATACCATTTCAGTCAGAAACAGTAACCAACCTTGCTTACGGTATTCCAGATTACCTTTCCTGCTAGAAACAAAGTAAAGGTATACTCATGCAGACCTTTCTGAACAAAAGTTCAAGTTCAGTTTCTAAGACATTTCTGGAGGGTATTCTCAGTCACTCTCTTAATGATAATGTGAAAAGGAAAGAACATTAATAGCTATAATAAACTATGAAGGAACAGATTATCAGGTGGTTATGAGATTTTGTATAGAATTGTATTCAATTGCCATAGAGCTACCCTGATTTTCATTTAGCCAAAAACCCAACTTTGTCCAGCAAGAAGGTGTGTACCCGAAATGGTGGTACCAAGGTTGGACGAATAGGAGACAGGAAAGGAGAAATAACCAGAAAGACAGTTTTCTGGACATCATGGATGAAAGCAAGAGAAGGTGGTTCCTTTTAGAATTGGTACTATTTTTGTTTGTTACTTAAAATGGTTAATTCTATGGTAATGCAACTGAAATAAATTTCTCATTTGACAAATCTAAAGCCTCATTTGTATGTAATCTAATATTCAAAAAACCACATCCCTAATTTTTTTCTAATACCTGCTGCTCCACTTCAATGATAACTTTTTTGTACCCTCCTAGTCTACAGGAAATTAAAACATATTCTTCAGTCCCTCCTTACAATGATAGAGGAAACCAACTTTCCCACTTCCATGCACCTTTGTGGAAAAAAAAAAAGGCCTGGCATTATAAACACCCACATGCCATACCTGAAGAAAGATAATGAGAAAGTCCTTAAGGGCCTGAGCCTATATAGCCTATATAGAGTTTCTGCTTCTTCAAATAATTGCTCAGGGTTGCATCTCTCTCTCTCTGTATATGTGTGTGTATATATATACACATATGTGTGTGTATACATATACATATATATATGTGTGTGTGTGTGTATATACATAAACTATACATACATATGCACATTTAGAAATATATATATTTTAGCCTTTCTGTGCCTGTTCTTTGGCTCTTGTAAGTCCCTCATATTAGCCATGAGAACATATATGACAAGAGTATTAAATGCTACAAAAAGGTTCTAATTTCCCGTGGGAAGTAGGCTTCCCACATAGACACATCCACCTTTAAAAGAGACCTGGGCTCTGTTAGGAAGATAATCAGTTGAGATGTTGCTTCTCTCTCTTTGAAGAGTAGTACAAAATACATCTTCTTCATAGCCTCTTTTGAACATATACTATTTTTTATTGTCTTCAGCCCTATTTCAACATTTTAATATTTTACAAACACACATTTCATTATCGTAGTTTAATAATTAAAACCAGAACTGGTGTCATGCCCAATTAATGGTGCCCTGGTAGCATGCCCATCTAGTTTTTCCATTAGTGAATTCAACAATACTAATGGGATTACTAGCATGGGATGCTAATTGGGCGTGACATAAGAAACTGGCTTACTTCTTAGCATACCCTTGCTAATGATGAAATTAATGAGCATTTTATTAAATGCTGTCTCATCAAAGGGTACTTAGCGTTAAAATTGTTACAAACGATGCGGCATTCTAAAGATCAGGTGTCTGGGTAAGTGGTTCTTCATATTATGTTTGGTGACAATCTAAACCATGAAAAGTTATCTACACCAGACACCAAATTTACTTGAAGCAATTCAACCTCAGAACCGTACAACTCTTGATTCCAACTTCTGTTTCATGCTTGAGGGAACTAGGAAACTAGGTGGAAGCATCTGATTTTAAGACATTTCAATCAAGGTGGAAGGCACAGTTTTGGTCATCAATTCTGGTCCTGAGTTATTTCAGATAAGGAATGCTATTCCATTTGAAAAAACTTTGAGGCTTTCATACTGGCAATTCTTGGTTTTGTCAGAGTTGTTCTTTTCCCAGATTCTAAATGAACTGAAAACCTTATTGGATTGTCTCTTTAAAGCCAACCCATAAAAAGCTTTAAAATGGTAATCATGAAATATTGCCTTATCAATAAAATATTATTTGATCAAGAATATTCAGTTGAAGTCTTATGCAGCAAATAAAATCAAGGCTGCAAAGTTATCATATGATGTCTGCAACCCGCAACAATGGAGGGCAAAGTAGTTAAAAGTTGGAATTGAAGTTTTCCTTATTAACTTACTTATCACCAGTTTCAAGTTGAGGTCAATTGGATGTAGTCACATCAATTTCAACTTTCATTAGAGGCTAAGTCTATACAATGCAAAACCAATTCAAAAAATCCCCAAATCCACTTGTTTCTTAAAGGTACAGTCATTTTCATTTAAATGGGTAGGCGAGAAGATTGTGGGTGACTGCATATTGCTCTGTTTCTTTCCTCCAGTTTTGAAAATAAGTTCTTCAACTCATTAAAACCAATGTTCTTAAAATCTGGAAAATGATGACCTGTTGTTTATCAGGTTGGGATGCTAAAGAAGCCAAAGGGAACAGGCCAGGATGGAAATAGGGTACTCCCAGAGAAAGCGTCAGAAAGACAAACGCAGAAAGCTGACAAAGAGGAGGAAGGAAAGGGCAGATTTTAAGATCAACTAGAGTGTACATTTCCTTGAGGGAGGGCTCATGTCTACTAATGCTATTGTACTGTAATCTCCCAGTGCTTAGGACAGTACTCTGCCCCAAGTGAGCACTCAATAAATATCAGCGATTAACTGGCATAGGTGAAATAGAGCAGAGGGCAGAAGGGATACTGAATGTTGGAGGCTGGCTAATGGAGATGAAGTTGAAGGGAAGGCTAACTAGCCCTGTTACTTTTGTTGTTTCTGAAAATTCAAGCTTATGAGGGAACACCTGTAATTTAATATGTTTGGATGTTGTAAAAAGATTGGGCACTGCCTGGTGAAGAGCAGGTGAGGGAAGGGATTTTAAAGCATTGGAGGTAGCAAAACTCCAGTCCCACTGTATCCTGGTGATAGGCGGAGAAGCCCCATAGATCCCTGACTGGAGGTAAGAATTGGAGCAATGGGAGACTAGTGGAAAGAGCATGGCATGGGAGTAACAGGACCTAGCTTCTAATCCCAATTCTTCCAGTTGCCTGCTGTGGAATTTTGCTGTGTAACTTCTCTGTCTCAGCTTCTTCACCTGAAAAATGGGGATCATATTCTCTCCCTACTTACACCGGTAGCTCCAGGTGGGACAGGGACTGGGTCCAACCTGCTAATCTTTATCTATCCCAGGGTTTGGTATAATGCTAGGCCCACAGTAAAGGCTTAAGAAATGCCACATTTATTATTATTAGAAACAACAAGAGGGCAGGATGGCTTTTCTCAGTTATCCACCCCAGAGTGGCCCCCTTGCCCCACTCAGAGTCAAGCCAGCTCACAGCGGTAGCTGATGGAGCAGCTGGTGGCTGCCTGGCTGCCTGGCATGGCAGTCTGGATCCCCTGGGCAGGGGGTGGCATTGTCCCGGGACCAGCCCCTTTGCCCTTTGGGACCCAAACCAGTGCGAGCCTGCCCAGCCTCTGTGCCACCATGGAGTCTCCAACCCAGGTAGCTCAGGGATGGGTTAAAAAAAAAAAGGGTCCTCTTTAAAACAATCCCAATTGGAACAGACTCTTCAGCAATTAGTCTTTTACTGGAGCTTCATTCTGGGCCATTTCACTTTACTTCCACCCCAGATTGAAACCAAAGTGAATAGTGGCACATTATTTGGATATTTCAAATTAAAAATGAAAGTTTTAGCTTAACCTATCTAGGCATTCAGATGAATATTTGGTCGGACCTGAAATGTTTGCCAGGGAATGTCCTGTCTTTGTCTGACAAATGTCTGGTGAACACCATCATCATCCTGAACAAATGTTTAACTTAGAGGCCACATCTGCTTGAACAAAGCCTTTTTTGAATACACTTTTCCTATGGAAAATATCTTGTTTGATCCATATCCACCAGGGAAAACCTAGTACTAATTTAAACCTAATATTAAGAGGGATTTTGTCATGCTTTTGGTGCTCTCACCTTCCTACTCTCTCTCCTTTTTAGAAGCAACATGGTCTAGTGGAAAGAAAACTGGGCAGGGAGTCAGGAGACCTGATTTCTAATGCCAGCTCCACCCGCTGCTTACTGTGTGACCTTGAGCAAGTCACTTAATATCCCTGGGCCTCAGTTTCCTCATATGTAAAATGAGGATTAAATACCTGTTCTCCCTCATTTTAGACTGACACCCATGTGGTACAGAGACTGCCTACATAGTTTAGGACAGTGCTTGGCACAAAGTAAGCATGTAAATAATACCACTAGTCTGATCCCTGGATGCATCATCCTCAATGCTGATGATATTAATAAGAGCCAGCCATGTGCTTCCTTCTTGCTACACAGCTGCATCCCAAAACTTTGATCTACTCACACCTAAACAATGCCTAATTTGTAGCCTCACAAATTTCAATGTACCACTTTACAAACACAACCTTCTAAAATGCCACTTCACTAATGGCCTAGGTCCCTCAAAACCCATTTCATAATTCCCTTCCTCAACCCTCATACTCGAGCACCGCTCCACCTATCCAAGGCTCTCTTCCCCTGTCCTGGACTCCCTGCCAGCCTCCTTATCCTTAGATGCAAAGATATAAGCCCATTCCACTAATCTCAAGTCTCTTGCTTTTCATTCCATCAATCCCCAGCCCTGTATCATGGCCACAGTCCACTTTCTCAGTTCCCACACCCATGCAGCTGAATATGGCTACAGAAATCCAGGCTCCAGGCCAACTTCTGCCATGACTAATTCTCTCTGATGTGCTCAAACTGCTCTATTTTCTGCTCCACAACTCTACTATTCCTCCCACATTGACTTCCAAGCTCACAACTCACACCAACGCTTGAAAACTTTGAATCTCTCCTGAAGCTCCAGGCCCCCTCCATCTCTTCCACTAACGCTTGGAGACCTTGCCAATGATTTTTGTTGGAGAAACTGAAGCCATCAGGCAAGGTCATTTCCAAGTCTCCTCATCGCCGCTTGAAAAATCTACTGCTGCTTCCTTGGTTTTCTCCTGTTTTCCAGCTGTTTCTCAAAAGCTGATTCTCCTGCCGATTCTCTGAATCAATCAATTAATGGTATTTTTAAAAATGGTAATTATTGAGCACTTACTGGGTGTGCAGAACACTATTATATGGGGTTGGGAGAGTTGAAAAGAACAGAGTTGGTAGACAGCTTCCCTGCCCACAAAGTTCATAGAGTCTACTTTCTTTACCTGTGTCTCTGACCCTTCTCGACCTCAGAGTTGTTTCTGACACTGTGGACCATTCCTTCCTTCTTGAAATACTACCTAAGACCTGGATTTAGAGACGGGAAGGAGACTGCCTTTTGATAAATAGCTGGGAGGCTCAATAAATTCAAATACATAAAGGCAAATTTTCATGTGCTTCTGTGTTACTCTTTGAGGGCTGGAATCCTAACAACTGTATTGTACTCTCCCAAGTATTTAGTATCGTGATCTGCCAAAAGTAGGTGCTAAGTAAATGGCACTGATGGATTGCATTGCAGCAGGAAGTACTAGTATTAGATCACTTTATCATTAATGGCTAAAGATCACACATTGTTTGTCAAAGTTAGATGGATTTGGGGAAAAATTTCAACCTGCCAATATCTTGTTAAGAAAAATAATGATAATGATGCTAATGGTATTTATCAGTGCTATGTGTCAAGCACTGTTCTAAGCGCTGGGTTAGAGACAAGCTAATCAGGTTGGATACAGTCCCTATCCCACATGGGGCTCACGGTCTTAATCCCAGTTTTACAGATGAGGTAACTGAGGTACAGAGAAGTTAAGTGACTTGCTCGAGTTCACACAGTAGACAGGTGGCAGAGCTGGGATTAGAATCCAGGTCCTTCTGACTCCCAAGTCCGTGCTCTATCCACTATGCCATGCTGCTTCCCAAGTAGACAAAGCCTATGTGTGTATAAAGCGCATTTTTGGGCTTGAATAGGTCATAAATAATAAAGTAGACATAGTTTTTGCCCTCCCAGGTATTACAAATAAACCCTCTTAAAAAAATGCTTTCATCTTACTTTACCTGTGGATCAAAAAGAAAGTAAGGCCGTCCTCTCCGCAGCTGAAGAGCGACGAACTCCTCTTGGTTGCCAGGTGACACAGCAAAAAAAATTAAACCTTCAGGTTCCTTTGTTCGAAAGCTGACCTTAATACCTGGTTAGACAAATGCAATCAGAGAATCAGAGTTTCATGCATTGTGAATTCTTTATGTTCATTATTATTTATGATTTCATGAGAACAGAATACAGAATTACAATGCTGAATTCCACACATTGGTGTTTCTGTAACACTCTAAGACCCAGGGTTTCAGACATTCATCTGGCTTTGATCAGAAACCACTGATATATCAATGGCCAAGCTTTTTTTTTTTTTTGCATGCAAATCTTCTTCAATCAATTCATGCCAGGATTCAGTTCCTGCTCTTCAAGGTTCCAAACTATGTAAGGCAATTTCTGATGAAAAAGGCATTTCTATGAAAATATTATTTCAACCCATAAGAGAATTACCCAGTCAATCGGTTAAGACAAAAAACCAAAAGAAAACAAAAACCTATTTCACTGTAGACTGTACGCTCCTTGTGGGCAGTTATTAAGTCTTCCAATTCTGTTGTACTTTACTTTCCCAAGGATGGTGCTCTGCACACACTAAGTGCTCAATAAATACCACTGATTGACTGATTCTCCGCAACTTCACTTGCAAAACTTTAGATAAACATGCAGACATCAGCAGCCTGAAGGGAAGCATTGGTTTATAAACCTAGAAGGATTTTCAGTGTCCAAGCATCAAGGTCTAGGGAACTTGCTTATACTTAAATTTGTTCATAGCACTAGTAGCCTCATAGGCATATGGGTCCCTCACGGGTCCAAGAGGATAAAAGATGCCTCTTTTCAGCTATGATGGAAAAGAGGTCATTTGTAAAGTTTCCAACTGAACCAACTTCACTCCCAGTAAAATTCAAAAAAATAAAACTAACAGAAGCTAAATAATTCAGCAGGTCCTTGTTGGGATTTTTCGGACAAAGTGTCAGTGCATTTGATAAAATTTTAAAAAGAATTGGTAAATTCCTCCGTCCCTCTACCTTTTTGTAGGTGTTTGTTCTCTGTCATCTATTCCTTTGTGGTTGAGCAACTACTGAACACTGATAAGTTATTGGTTTGTCTGCATAAAACATGTTTGAACACAAGTTTACCCATAAACATTCAGTGTTCTTAACGTCAAATGAAACAGGACTTCATAAATAGTTTGTTGTAATGTATATGGGAAATTACACTGAATGTACTTAAACACATACAAATAAACCCAATATATTTCCAGAACAACGTATGCACACTTCTCAACACAGAACTCTGATTCCAGGAAAATTCTGCAAGTTGTAAGAAATAGACCATTCTTCTTTCCATGCTTCCACACACATCGGTTAGCTGTAAAATGTTCTGTCATCTCCATGAATACTCTACAAATTCAATTACAATCAGCTTAACCAACAGCTACACAATAATTACTATAATATTTCATCTATTATACAAATATTCTTTACTTTGAGCTCGTAGCAGAATTCTACTGTTACCTTGGATTGAAGACGTGACAGGCTATAATATGATCTGAATGCCATTTACACCAATTGGATTTTTCAATTTCAGCCTAAGGACTTGCAATCCATGTGTACCTGCTTATTTAATAGAGAGAACTAAAGCTAGATGATAGGCCTTCATTTTTGATTCCCTCAACTTTACCAATTTCTGACTTGGAAAACTTCATAAAATATAGCATAATATTTAATAGAGCTAATACTATCAGAATTTTTAAAGCACAAGTGCATTTAAAAATAAAATTATACAAGGACATGCAAGTAATTATGAACCTCATCACAGAGTCTACGTAGACTGCAAGTAAGTCTGAAGACGACTAAATCCATACACCAGCCTGCATATGGTGGAGGATTTCCACAGCAAATGCGCTGCTTAAGCAATGTATTTAAGCAGCGTGGCCTAGTGGAATGCAGCAGGAAGCAATGAGAAGCAGTATGCCAAGTGGAAAGAGCATGAGTTGGGAGTCAAGAGAATCTGGATTCTAATTCCTGCTCTGCCACTTGTCTGCTGTGTGACCTTGGGCAAGTCACTTCACTTCTCTGTGCCTCGGTTACCTCGTCTGCAAATTATGGATTAACACTGCGAGCCCTATGTAGGAAAGGGACTGTGTCAAACCTGATTATCTTGTATACATTGGGGTACTTGTTAAGCGCTTATTATGTGCAACAGGAACAGGGAAAAAAGAGAAAAGTGTTATCTTTCTAGTCTGGATAACTAATATTTCTTCTGGGTAACATAATATTACAAATTTTGAAATCAGTTTGAATTAAGAGAAAAATGTTGCAAAATCTTTTTTAAAAATCACATTATTATAACAAAGTTTACAACCTCCAATTTGCAAATCCATTATTCTATCTATTAAGACTATGAACCACACTTGAAAAATTAAAGCTGTCAAAACACCTGAATAATAAATGGGAAAACTACTCAGGGGCTTTTTATTGTATACTTTCCATAAATTTCTTAAAACTTTCAAACTAAGCAAATGTTTGTTCAAAGGTAGATATTTTAAATCGACCTATGAAATTAAAAAAAAAAAATTGGAATTGAGAACATGCTATTGTCACTGACTGGTAACTTTTTAAATATTAAAAGTTACTTTGCTCATTCATACTAAAAGTGATGATGAAAGTCCAAGTTAAAGTCTGACAATTTTTAAATGCTTTCTACATAGAGCCACTTATTACTTAAAAGCTAACCAAAGGGCTAATAGGTCTAACATCGGCTGTGTAAGTTTATGTATAGTGATAAAATATGAATTGAGAAAGGAAAGAATGAATGAATGAATAGGACAGACAACATTTTACAGTAAAATTTGGGGATAGAGAAAAAGGACCACCTTAATTCACATTTGCTATTTTGTTTTCTCTTCTAAAATGACTAATTTGATACCTATTTTTATTTTTTTGCCACCCTATTATACTCACTACTGGTAAAACAAACAGGACATTTTAGCTTTAATCTTCTTACTACATAACCCAAATAACTTCAGTCATGTTTGCATTAATGCTGCATTAATCATGTTGTTGCGTATTAATGAGTTTTCAGGCTATGCTAATTACTGTCATAGATTCTGCAGCAGCCCATTAAATATACAAATTACAGAATTAAAGAGCCAGAGCTCTTCATGATTAATCTCTAAATGGAGAAAAACTAATGATGTCTGTACAAAGTTTCTCTCTACTTTTGGCTGACTGAGCCCAGTGAACAATCAATTAGAGTATTTGAAGAAGAAGAAAATTGTAGACATTAACCAATATTACATGGTGGTTTCATCTAGTAAGAGAGGATGTTTATAAATTTGGTCTAAAATGCATTTCAGGATATACACCTTCATCTTTATACACATGTCAAGTGTAAAAACAGTCACAGAGTGATCAATCCATTTGAAGAAGCGGGCAACCATAAAATACAGTAATCAGTTTTCTTTAATAAGGTCTGCCTGCTTACCTACAGCTAAAGCATTTACAGTACACTCTGAAGAAAATGAAGTGAGGAAATTCACCTATATTTGAAGGAATTTTATCATTTTCCATTGCTTCAACAAGATGATGGTTCCAAAAAAGGCCCACTCAGGGAAGAGCCACTTAGAACTCGGACCAATGAGGACAGAGTTGACTAAGCTCTTTCCTATTTATCACATCTACAACAACCAGGACAATGGACTACAAAGTCCTTAAATTCCCAATGATCCCACTTCATTTTAACAGTGATAAAAGCCATATCATGACTTGCAGTTCCACAAAAATTTTCACCTATTTCAAAGGGTTTTCAAGGTAGCTCTGTCTACATCCCAATGCATCAAACAATTTGATACTTAATCAAGTGCAGTTTACATGTTGCACTTGAACATGCTACACTTGTACTCAAAAGGAGATCTGGAGCCACTATGTTAATTTTTAAAATCCCGCTTTTTATATCTAAATGGACAAGTCTACTCTAGACTAGAATCAGACTGCTTAAAAAAAACCAAAACTTATTGAAACCCTAAACTTGTCTCTGGCATTAACAACTTCACTGCTACAAACCAGGCAAGATTAAGTTCAGAGGAGATGCTGCCCATAAAGAAAGCCTCTTCAGTATTCAAGATTTTCTTACAAGCAGAAAAATAAGACATCAAAGATGCGCTGAGTGTCTTTTGACTGAGCTTTAGATGCTCTGGGTGGCAATTTAAATACAAACCTTTTGTCTCTGTAGCAGCAGTAGTACAAGCGCAAGATTACACAGGCAGAAAGTAATTAAACTGAGAGAAGAAAGAAACATGACTTGAACTGGATAAAATACAAATACATCAAAATTAAAGTCAGTGTAATGAGCTGAAACACTGCAAATTTAGACAACACCACATTAGCCAAAGCAGCAAAACCTCATCATACGGCATCAAGGCAGACAGAAGCACAATAAAGAAGAAATCTAGCGGCAAGCAAAGGAGCTATTGATTAGACATTGGGCAACTGAACAGGAGAATAACTTAAAAAAGCTAATGAATGGCTAGATATATACAACAGACCAAAGTGGAATTGTACTAAGAATAAAAATTCCACATATAAACAAGACAAAGCAAAAGATTAGCAGCAAAAATACAAGCCAAAAGACCCAGTAGTTACATTAGAAACTCAGCACCAAATGCAAGTCATGGCAGAATTTCAAGACGAGGATGACAGACAGGCTAATTTAAGGTTTCAAAGCACAAAAATAAATCTACCAAGTACTAATGATCCAAACAAGGAGGACACATTTGCAAAGAAATCCATTTCTTTTTATAACTTTGGCACTTCCATTTGTCCTAATTCTTTTCAGGGGAAACACATCAAGAAAATATATTTAATTTAGATATAACTGTACAGAAAGGGTTTTTTTGTCTCATCTTGAGATACTTATAACCATAACTACCAATAATTTTGAATTACAGCTTTATCACTTAAAAGAGGATATAAGTTCCAAAACTCAATGAACCATATGAATTGTCATAGGCAACCAATTATCTGCCATCTAACTGTACATTGGGTGATCTTGAATATTTCACCTGGTAGAACAATTTCTTGGTTCCAAGATAATTTGTAGAAAACATTTCCTATGGCAAATAACACCAGTGTTTCTATTCTCTTTCTTGTCTTCCTAATAGCAATGCAAGAACTTGTATGAAAACCTTCAATGCAAACTTATGTTTCCATTTGCCATTAAGCAGTAATAGTAGCTGCGGCCATAATATTAACTGATCAGTCACTGGCTGTATTGCACTGTATTAAGTGCCTAGCGGGGTACAACCAAAAAAAGGGATCTATTTCCTGACAATGAGGAGCTTACCCACTAAAGAATTGTACTTTCCAAGTGCTTAGTACAGTGCTCTGCACACAGTAAGCACTTAATAAATATGGTTGAATGCATAAAAGAAGCACTGCAAGGTGGTACAAACAACCAATTAACAAAATCTAATTTGCAAGGTAATTTTTTGTTTCTTTCCAAAACTCAGGTACTGAAAATGCTTGGATTTATCTTTTAAAAGATTAAGTCCTTTTGCAAACATTTCTACCTGGCAGATTCTCATTTCTCTAACTACTTTTTAATGATAGAAAAATTAGCAGGAATCAATCTATAAGGCAAACTTGCAACTAAACTAGCTAAACAATTTTTTTCTCTTCTAAATTTCTGTTTGGGCAAAGCTCCTAGTGGGAGGGGACTTATCTTCCGAGTCTATAGTATTGTACTTTCCCAAGTGCTTAGTACAGACTCAGCACATAGTAAGCGCTCAATAAATCCCATTAATTGATTGATAAACTCCAGAAACCTGCAGATAGAGCCTTCTCATGAATCAATATAGAATGAAAAGCAGCATGTCCTAGTGGAAAGAGCACGGGCCTTGGAGTCAGAGGACCTTGGTTCTAATCCTCAATCCACTATTTGCTGTATGACCTTAGGCACATCACTTGACTTCTCTGTGCCTCAGTTCTCTCATCTGTAAAATGGGGATTAAGACTGTGAACCCCATTTGTGGGACACAAACTACATCCAACCTGATTATCTTGTGTCTACCCCAGAGCTTAGTATGGTGCCTGGCACATAGTAAGTTCTTAAAAAACATATAAAAATACTTCCTGAAATAAAATGAAAAATGAGTTTGAAACGGAAGTTGACCCCCTCACCCCATTAAAGCCATGTTTTTAAATGTCAGTACATCCTTTGAGAGGGTCCCATATTTGTGTTTGCTGTGCCCATCCCTGACAACATGTGCTCCTCATCTGATGTGTATCATGAGTAAATTCATGCTATTCCTGGCATTTTTACAAAGATCTTGATCATTTCCATCTGCGCAGCATGCCACACTCCAATAAAGAAAATTCTGGAAAATACTCCAGATGACAAGTTACAACTAGACAAACAAGTCAGATCTAAGAGTCAGTGAGGACAAAGAGCCAAGAGAGAGTAGCAAGGAGGATCAAATTGAATGCTGTTACTGCATAACTGTCAATTACAGCCTTCATTTATTAATTTCTGCTTTTATAGTTAAAGCATTTTCATTTCTTTTCTTAGAGCTATTACTAGACCAGCAGGATTCCAGAAGGATGATCATAAAAGGACAATGGTCTGTATTCAAAGGCAAAAAGCTTGATTCAGAGTTATATATATATATATGTATATATATATATATGTATGTATATATACACACATACATACATTTGTATATACACACACATGTGTGTGCATCTGTATGTATCTACAATCTATATATCCTATAATCCGTACACTCCAAGTCACCCAAATGTATGCTTTCATTATGTATTTGGGTTAGAACAAGAAGACTAATTCCCATCTGAGAACCACACTTTGTGGTACTGGAATAAACAGTTGCTGCCTAGGCACTGCATTGGATCTGGGGTTAATGCTGCAATCAGAGCTTTCCTTAATGCAGGGCTCTGCAAGAATGCAATAGTCTTGCATTAACGGGAGAACTAGGTAGTATATAAATATAGATCTATCTCTACATATCTGTTCTTCATGCCCAAAGATTATGTTACGACAAGTGAAATCTGACTGAAAAATAGTCTCTCCTATGCCATAACCATGTTTTCTAGCCTCTAACCTCAGTGGTATGAACCTAAGGAACTTCTTAGCCACCAGGGACACCTCCAAATGACATCACCTCTTCAATCAGGACGGTAAACTCCCACTAGACTGTAAGCTCATTGTGGGCAGGGAGCATGTCTACCAACTCTGTTCTATTGTACTCTCCCAAACACTTAGTACTCAGTAAATCCCCATTGATTGAGATCAGGCTGCTGAAGGAAGAGGAGGGACATCGACTAGAATTGTTTTTTAGTAATCAATCATATTAATTGAGTGCTGTGTACAGAGTGCTTGGTTTAACATGGTAGCATTTTCGATGAAGAAGGGTGGATTTTAGCAGGCTGCATGAAGTCATTCCAGACTAACTTTGCACTCACATTTACAGGTCTTGACTCTGTCACAAAATTGGAGGGGCAGGGACCTGACCTGTTTAGGATCTTTGGGCTGTTTGGTCTCTGATAGCAGCCTTTTGAGCTTCACAGGAAATAAATAGCAAAGTATTCTGTGTGCTCACAGTCACATTCAGAATACAGTAATACACCCTCGTTTCCCCCCATCCTTCAGGGCATATATAGATTTACAAGCTCTACATTTTAAGAGTTTGGGTTGCTCTTCATTTTATTTCTTTAAATATGAATAACAGTGGATAGCCCTAATTCTGAATAATGATAATCAGGAAATCATTTTCCTTTTATAAATCACAGAGAGCTCCAATCCTTTTTCTTTTCCCCTTCAGAGACTCATGGAACACCAGGAGATGATGATTGATTACAATATTTGTATTGTAATGAATCAGATGATTGGCTATCTCTTACCGGTTACAGGGTACATATGAGCTATACATTGTATTCTGTCTTCCAAAGTGAATATAATGGCCCTTTCACTATTCAAAATACTTACAGATTCAAGTGGGTAGGACACTCACTCCCTGTGCTAATAACTATTGTTGATCCCATAATTATTCTCTAAGTTTGTAAGACTTAAAAATTTGCATGTTAACTTAAATTTGTTCAAATTCTTAGTGCAACAGTTTACCAAAGAAGAAAGTATATGTCTAAAAGATTTGATTTAAAAAAATAAAAATCTACACAACTCAGCATATTCAAGATAATAGAACTGGATTAAATCCACCTTCAGAAAGGAGTAGAGCTAGAAATTTAACCATTTGTGTTTAAACTTTAGGGAGAACAAATTCTCAAAGGAGGAAGTTTGTGTTTTCTTTTAAAAAAAGCAAGAACAAAGAAATAACTAGAATTTATGTTCAGTAGAACATACTTAATATGCAGAAAATAGGTATGAATGTAATTAAGAATGCTGTCAACATGCAGGCTTCCATGTAATAATCCTCGAGTTAATCCGACACTAACTATGCCAAACCTTATGGTTACTTTGTTAAGAGAATGAAAAGCAGATATGCAGGATGGGCTGGGGAATTCAAGTATGCCCCAGCCCCCTTTCTGCAAAAGGAAAAATAGTGAATTAAATTGACAGAGTGTCTGTTGACACAGGTTACTTGGACCTACAAACCGCTTCTTGGAAAGGAGGTTTCACTAGACTTGTACATTACCAGCTCGGCAGAGAATGTGTCCCCCATTCTTTAAAAAATAAATAAAACACCCCTGACCCCATGGCACCAAATCAATCAATGGCACTTACTGAGTGCCTACTGTTTTCAGAGTACTGTACTAAACACTTGGGAGAGCACAATCAAGTTGGCAAACACGATCCCTTCCCAAAAGCAGCTTACAATTTAGAGGGGTGACAGACATTAAAATGAATTACAAGTAAAGGAAATGGCAGAAAAGATGGATTTTTACATAAGTACAGACCTAAAAACACAGCAGTTCCACCAAACCTCTCAGGGTATTACTCAAGAAGTACCAAGAAAGAGTCAAAAGAACAAGGTCCTGGAATACAGTCTCTCCACTGGTACTTAAGGAGTTCTTACATTACCCTTTTCCTTGGTGGGACATGAGGAGACCAGGTGTCAACAGGATACCCAATCTGTACTGTGGTGACATGAAATGGAATAACAACAACAACTTGCCATTGTCAATGCTTGCTATCATTATTATAATTGCATTTAACACTTACTATGTCAAGCACTGTTTTGACTGCTGGGACAGATATAAAATAATTAGATTGGATACTGTCCCTGTACCAAACAGAACATTAACGGGGAAGGAGATCAGGTATTTAAACCTAATTTTACAGATGAAGAAGTAGGCACAGACAAGTTAAGGTACAAGGTCACAATGTAGGCAAATGGTGGAGATGCAATTAGAACCCAGGTCCCTAACTCCCAGACCTGAGCTCTTTCCAACCAAAAGGAGACTTGGGCACTTTCATTAAAGAAGGAAATCTCAAAAGATATAGCCTAATGAACGTTTAGCCTCCTACAAGATGGTTCTCCCAAGGCAACTTGAGACGGTGATTGAATCCAAGACAGCAGGGCCGAGAAACAGTCAAAATACAATAGTAGTTGAGAAGAATAGCTGTAGTACTTTATATCAACTAGATTAACAGTTGTGTAACTTTTGCAAGACTGTTCAACCAATTTAATCAAGATTGAAACTAGTAGATGGTTATTAGATGTTGATTGCGTAGAGATGGGAAGCAACAAAATGTATACATGAATGAGGTAGCGATAAATTTCTATACTGAAAATGTGCACACAGTTTTCATTTGAATCATCTTTGTGTGTATATATGTGGAGACACAAACATACACATAGATGCTTAGGTACATAATTGTGGATATTAAATATTAGATAATCAATTTTAGATTGTGAGCCCCCAGAGGGACAGAGATTGTGTCCAATTCCCAGCTGTGTATTCTTTTTCAGTGCTTAGCACAGTGTGCTGCACACAGTATGTGCTTCATAAATGCTAGTACTACTACGAAAATATGAACATGTGGGCATTCATATTTATGAACACAAATATTTCACGATTTATCAAAAGGTTGCCATAAAGGTATGCTATAAACTGTAGTCAGTGCTAGCAGCAAAGACATTTACAAGATACTATTTTTGTTTATTATTATTCAGTATTTAAACTCTAAAAGTGATCCTGTGGATTGAAGTAGTCGTCAGAACTATGCAGGACTAAATTTTCAAGAAAGAAAAAACTAAAACGGCTTAACAACCACATGGTAATCAAGAATTATTGCACTTGCTAAGTTATAAAACACTGAGAAGTGGAGGAAGTGCAATACAAACCTAGTGAACATGTGATTTGGAAAAGGCTTAAAATAGAGATGTATTAGCTCTATAAATAGACGAAATCTCTTGGGAACTTAAATTTTGGCCTGTTAATTACCTTCTTTTTTGCCAGGATAGATTTAGGGGAATGATACATAAAGCCTTTGATTAACTACTAATAGTCCTTTTGTAATATCAATCTTTGAAGAGTTCCTTGATTGTCAATTCACCACATTATGCTGTTGGCAAAGTATGTAAATAAAGTGTTAATAGAACAATTACATTTACTTTAATAAAACTTTAGGAATAGAATTAGGTTCAAGTGTGTTTCTTCTCTTTTGCCTGAAGATTTATAGTATTCCCTCTAGGTCACTTAGTCCCATTCCTATAACATAAGGATGATATGCAACCTCTAAATCTAACGTAGGCTGATGAAATTTCAGCTGCCCTCCCTAGAAATGCAGAGTAATGACTATGGATTCAAAGTGCCACTATTACCACAACTACTTAAATAAAAGCATAAGCTCTGCCAATCAATGTTGATCAGATATCAGATCAATTTGATTTGGAGAGTGCAAATGTCATAAACCAAATTATGGGGAAAGGGCAAGAGGTATTTGGCATCTTCAGCATTTTTCCCTAGGATATATACACTTGAAACAAGTCCTAAAAACAGGCAGAAACTGAAGGTTGTCATTTTTTGATGGATAAAGGTGTACCGGATGGAATGTGTGTTATCGGGCGACTCGACCACAGCGATTAACACCCTCCCACAGGAGGCCTAACCTAGTTGGGGGAGTTCTGACGCTGTTGATAAACTGTCTTGCGTTTTATGGATCTTAGTGACAAACAGAAACAAATGGTATTGTTTAATCTTAGATGGGCTTCTTAAAGTTGTTGAACCAATTATTGCTACACCCTTCTCTGGTAAAATAATGCAACCATAAACAGGGAAATGGCTATCATTTGGAGGTGCAATGGAATTTCATATCTTTCCATTTCATTTGCACTTCTCACAAGGGAAACATATTGGGGACATTTTTTATAGCCTCACCTGGCAATCACTGTGGCAGTTTACCTTTTTTAATTTAATAATATCTTTGGTCTAAAAACAACCAACACTTGCTAAATAAGCAGTCTATTCAGATATGGCAATCAGGGATTTTTAAATATGGGCAAATTCATTTATTTAAATAATGTCAAATATAAAAAGCTAAAATGGTTACATGTCACCACCAGAATTTTCTTTAGAAATAAACTTAAAGATTTTATGACATATATAGGCATAGCTATATATTAAGAGAAAAAATCATTCTCTCTTGCTCACTCTATATATAATTCTTCCTCCCACACCCTCCCCACTCTCTCTTGAGATATATATATATATATAAAATATACACACACACCCATATAGATAAACTCCCAATGCTTCCTCATGTTCTTTGTGAATTACTATACATACACACATATATAGTGAATACAGTTAGGAACCACTGACTTAAAATTATATTGGTTATGAACTTGAAAAAAAAAACCACTGTCAAAAGCTAAAGAACAACTGCTGGTCTACAGTTTACATGGTTGTTGCTGCCACCAAAATGTGTTTTCATGTGTTATATGCTTTTATTAATTTTATCACATGCCTCACTGTGGCCTCAGGGAGAAGAAAATCTTTCCACAACATTTTTTTTTCCTGCCTTTTATTTTTCTTGATCTTATCCAGTGTTCCAGATCCTCTCTTTTGGATCATCCTAACATTTTATTGACCTTTTTATTGATTTTCCTGATCACTTGATGGACTTTTAATTTTCATTCTACTTCATTTTCCCCTACCTTGCATGTAGATAGCATATAACCTGTTCTCTTCCCAACTCTTGGCAGGAAAAGTTCAATTCTCTTCTTTAGTAATAGGCTGAAATCTTTAAACTTCAAATGTAAGTTGTGTAAAAGGCATGAAATATAATTATGTAATTATTCATAAAGGAAATAAATATTTATACTATTTGCTAACTCTGTATTTCCTGACATATTTGATCTCAATCCTGTTTTGCTTCCTGGAATATCTTCCTCAATTGGTCCTTTCACTCTTCCTGCTGCCCTTTGGCATTCTACCCTCTCAGTTATTCATTACAGCCTCTCTGTTTCTTCCTCCCTCTTTCACCTCAATTATAAATCAGTATGGAATTTAAGTAATGCAGCAAGTACGGGAATTCCTAATGCAATTTTCTTTCTTCTCAAAACAGCTACTTGTCTGAACTTTCCCCCAAAGGTTTTAATTGGCCCCCATTCTTTCATTTTAATCAGATCTGTTCATCAGCAAGTCTTATTTCTTGAATGCTTACTGTGTGCTGAACATGGCACTAAGCACTTGGGAGAGGACAATGTAAAAGAATTTGAAGACACGCTTCCTGTCCACATGGAGTTTTATGGTCTAGAAGGGGAGACACAATCTAGCTTACTATGGGCCAGGCACCATACTAAACCCTGGGTAGACACAAGCTAATCAGGTTGGACACAACTTATGTCTCACAGTCTTAATTCCCATTTTACTGATGAGGTAAATAAGGCCCATAGAAGTGAAGTGACTCCCCAACGTCATAGCAAGGCCCTTCTGAACACAGCAGAAGTGGCAGAAGTGGAATTAGAAATCAGGTCCTCTGACTCCCAAGACCATGCTCTTTTCACTAGGCCAAACCCCTTTTAAAGTTAATTTTACATTCTACTTCATATCTCTATGCTACTAGAAATCTTTAAGCCATAATGGACTCTTGAGCCACAGTTGAATCAAGATGATCGTTTCTTTAACTTACTGTGAAGACTAGCCAGTTAGAAAGGCAGTTCCCTTCCAATATGCCCTATCAACCATATCTGTGTATGTTACGACTTGTACATGAGGTAGGATGAGGCGAACTGATTGAGTGGTTTAAAGCCAATGGTAAAGAGCTTCTGTTTGATATGGAAGTGGATGGGTAGCCATCCGGGAAGAAGAAATATTATTTCAGGGGATGCTTACTGGAGCAAAGAACAACTTTGAAGGCCTGGGGTTCATTAACTATCAGAGAGCCATTTTATAAAACTGTAATGATGGAAGGGAATAATCAACTTGCAGGGACATCTACACCACCATGACCATCCAATACTGTCATTCTCCTTCTGCCTCCAGACGAAACTTCTGAACACTGGCGCAAGACTTTCTACCAGCTGCCTCCTTCTTAAGAGTTGTTCTCTTCACCTGCTGCCCCCAAATTCACATTCTTCAGTCATCCCAACAATGAAGCACAGTGTGAAGGTGATTCTCAACTCCCCTGCTTCCAACCCTTTGCTTAATTTCTTCCCTGGGCCTGGAAATTTCCTCCCCCTTCCAACCTGCCAGACTCTCTTTACTTATATTGCACACTCCCAAGTGTTAAATACCACGCTTGGAAGAAATTAGGTGCTCAAAAAATACCACTGATAGTTTGAAAAAAATTAATCGGAGCCTGCATAATGATTATTGCATTTATTAAGCACTTACTATTTCCTAATTGTTGGTGTAGAAGTAAGTTTATGGGTTTCTATACAATTCCTGTCCCATGTGGTGCTCGCAATGCTAGTACACAACAGTTCAATACTAATTTCCTTTGAGACAATGATCCTAAATAATCAGCAAGTAGAAAAGGGGAAAGTTGATCTCATCAATTTATTAAGGTGAGATACTTTTTTACTCATTCATTTTTTATCACTTCTGATAATCCAAGTTATTCTAACAATGTTCTCTATTCTGAATAAAGGGCTGAAAATTAATTTTAATTCTATCACTGTAAAATGTTACCAAGTTCGATTAATTGATTCATGGTAATTATTGAGCCCTATGTGCAGAGCACTGTAATGGGTGCTTGCGAGAGCCCAATACAAGAAGAGTTGGTAGACATGACTACTACCCTCAAGAAGCTACAGTCTAGTTCTTTATAAAATAGAGTCTTTGAGAAGATTCCAAAATGGGTAATCTGTTGAAGAGTGAAAGAGCCTTAACAGATCTTTCAATTTTAAGCAGCAAACAGGAGAATTCACAGAAGTCAAGTTGAGTAGAGGATTTTTTTCCATAGACAACAAACCTTTTTACAATCATAAAGGGAAAGAAAAGACAGACGCTTGAAGCAGATATAAAGAATTCTAGTTCCTAACACAAACAGTTCATCCTAGTGAAAATAATTCCTCTGAAATCCTGGCAAGGTCAATGTCGGCTTGGCTTACTGACTGCCTAAGTCCCAGCTGAGTAAGTTAGAAAACGTTTCAAGTGTTTTGGGTATTTTTGTTTTGTTCATGAAGCAGACTTACCCACTTTGTTGTTCTGGTTTCGCTCCTGTTTCTTTTATTCAAACTACCCTCTCCTTATCTTTAGGTTTCTTGGGATTAGGAAGGAAGAAAGAAAAAGGTCTTGTTCAAGATGAAACTCTGAATTCATTTTAAGAACTAGGACTAGACTAGAGTGGTTATGAGAGAGGTTATCAGGCAGAAAATGAAGGCACGGTTTCTCTATGCAACGGCCTCCCAGTTCACTGAGTCTGCCCACCATAGCAAGATCAAACAGGCACAAAACTTTCCGCGGAAGCAAAAAAAATGAGAAACAGTCATGGGTTCAAATAGCTCTTTTGTGGAAGGCAAAACCTTTGGATTCCCCTTGGAACTGCCAGTGTGCTTTGGTTTAAGACACAAAATAGCCTAAGAAAAAAAACTGGAATAAGACAAAAACCTCAAATATTCCCCTAGGTTAACGACTAAAATCCCCAGTAACTGCGGAGGGAAAGAACTCTTGCAAGGATTCCTCCTTCCAAATGTTTTCACAAAAGGAAAGTTGACCTAAAAACTTAGGAGTGGACCCAAGAGTAAGGATTTCAAGCTTCAAATTCCAATTGTTCCTTTCCCCGTCTATGCACAATACCTCTTTCCTGTAAGCCAAAATGGAGCTAATGAAACTCACTCTAAGGAGATAAACCCAACTGGTTTAAAATATGGATTGTATGCATGCCCAAACATCCTGAATTACAAAGGACAGGCCCAACAGAGAAGCAGTGTGGCATAGCCGATAGAGGACAGGCCTGGGAGTCAAAAGGACCTGGGTTCTAAACCCAGATCTGCCATTTGTCTTGTGACCTTGGACAAGTCATTTCACTTCCCTGTGCCTCACATACCTCATCTGTGAAATTGGGATTAGCGAGTCCCATGTGGTACATGGACTGTGTCCAACCTGGTTAGCTTATATTATCCCCACTGTTTCGTATAGTGCCTGGCACATAGTAAGTGCTTAACCAAAACCATTTAAAAAAAAATGCATTCTTGTCCTGGCAGTCGCCACTGGGCTTCCCTTCCTCCACTCTGACCAGCCTGCCATGACATCATACACAATTACAGTCATTTCCACATCCGCTCTGATAGGTTTCTAATTTATCCAGAACTGTGCACACAACATTAGCCTATGGCAGCTGAGTAATAACAGCAGCTTTCAGTAAGTTGTTGCCAGAAGCAACAGTGAGGAGAGGAGAGGAGACATTCTCTCAGCAGCTTCCCTCTCCTCTTAACTACTGTTGTCAGGACCATCTCCAGGGCAAAATCATCATGGGGAGTGATTCTGGTTTATACCATTGTTTGTGAGGATGTTTAAGGGTGTGGGTGTTTGTCCAGCAACCGATAGTATTTACTGAGCACGTATTATATGCAGAGCATTGTACTAAGCACATGGGAGAGGACAATAGGTCGGTAGAGTTGGTAGACATGTGTCCTGCCCACAGCGAGCTTACATTTTAGAGTACAAGTTGTCTACTATTCCCTGTCCCTCCTTTACATTTCCTTTTTCCCCCTCTGTCTCTGTCCATCTCTAGGTCTCTATGCTTCTGCTTTTCCTTCCTTTCCAGCCCTGGCCCCTTGACCTGCCTAGATGTGGACTTCCAAAAACCTCATCACCTGTCTTTAAAGGTAGAACTAAAGTCATACCTTCAATATTCTTTTCCTGACCCTTCATCAGTAAAGTAATTCTGCTTAGTTACTCAGCTGTGAAATCTTTAATAATTCTAATTGTATCCCATTAAACATAATGATACTTGTTTCCTCAAAGGACTAAATAAGCTCAAGATTCCTATTTCAGTCATCACATTCTAGTCATGTTATTGGGAGATTCCAGATTGACAGGGTTTAAATGTAAAGAACTGATATCTCACATAACATTCATACACCTCCTGTACTTCCACTTGTTACATAATAAAGAAATTTTAGGGTTACCCTCAGTTAAGTTGTCCTCTGAATAAGGGGGATGTATTACAATCAGAAGACTTGCATATTCAAAATAGTACTTGATAACCAAGTCTTGTGCCTGTGGTTTGCCACACACACAATGCATGGCTGTTGTATTAAAAGTCTAAAAAGAAACATCATTTAGTAGAGCCAATTAGATCCTCTCATGCCCATTTCAGTAATTATTCTCTCAAACAGGTCAAACAAGCTCTGAGTAATGGAAAACACAGAATATATCAAAAAACAATGTCAACAGCATTTTCTGGATACGATCTGAGAAAGAACAAACTACAGAAAAATCAGAAACAGGGGTGGTTGATGAGTACTTTTCATTCTTTCAGAACACCCGTGTAGTCAACCACTTACATTTCTCTTAACTTTTGCCTCCAGCCCCCAATTACTAACCCTCAAATTTATCTTCGTATACTGCCCTTTTCCCTTCCCATTTCAGACGGTTCTTCTGGAAAATGGGACTTGTGTTGCTCAAGAATGCTGTGTTTGTGAAAATTCACACTGTAGCTCCCATGCCTTTGACCATTGCACTCAGATGCAAAGCCCTTTCTTCTGACCCCAGACAGACCCGTGTTGTTGGACCAACGTTCAATTCCTTATCGGTATTCTATTCCAAGTGTGTAATGAAAAACCGTGTTATAGAAGATCTGACTGCGCATGTCCTCTGACTAAACCCTTTATTGATCTCTAATTACTTTACAAAATAGATATAGCTTGGGGGGAAATGGCACATTGAACAACAAATATGTGGCCCATTAGATAAGAGTTATTCCTGGCTGCTCATACCTCAAAAGGATCTCTATTCCACCTATAGCTATAGCCTTAACTTCCAGGCAAAACTCTAAGTTAACCAGAGCTGTGGATGAAAGTGATCCAACCTCCCTCAGCAGCCTGTTTAAGGGCTCATTCACTCTTCCTGTCAAAAGTGCATCCTTTTATCTAACCCAATTCTCTTTAAGATAAAATTATGACCAACTGACCCGCTACAGAAACAAACAGCTGTTCAGTATTTTCCTCATAATGACCTTTCCTATCCTTGAAGGCAGTTAGTTAAGTCACTCCTGGTCTTTTCTCCAGGTTAAATAATCCCAATTCTTTTACTCTTTCCTCAGAAGACACAGTTTCTCTCCTTTTAATCATCTTCTTCAGATCCCCTCCCATTTTTGTGCATCCTTTCCAAAGGAGTGGGAAATATCCTTAAAAAAACAGGTGTTCCTGGTAAAAGAAAACCTTAATATTGGGCTTAGGTAGTCAAGAAAATGAATTATTGCTATGTGAAATAATACCACGCTTTGAGGAACCATATGACGGAAAACCCTTCTCAAGAGAACTGCAAGTGCTTAGGGAAATCTCAGTTTCAAACCGATCTTTACCTAGCTTGCCCTCCATCTCATGTGTATCCCAAGCACATTTTCAGTGCAGCTGGAGGCTTTGTTACAGACAGAAGGATCCTGCTTAGTGTGGCAAGTGTTTATGGCCTAACTTTTTTAAAGATGAATTTGGAAAACTTCCCAGATGATACATCTGCCCCTAGCACTTGCACCTCAGAGTATACGCCTGGCCAGGAAGACAGCGAGGACAACTAAATTTATTAGCGGTGAATGGTCCACTCTATCTTTCGCTGCAACAACAGTGGGTGATCCCATCAAAAATCTGTCTGCTGGCTAGCTGGCAAATGCAAACTGACACTCTTGCGCCAGATAAGCACAGCTGTATGCAAGTTGATGCCGCTTCATTTAATGAACACATTATATGCCAAATGCTGGACTAGGAAAGGAATTTATTCCATGATTTGAGATTTCAGTTTTTCCCCCTTTTCATTTCTTCTTTTTCAAATTCCTATGGTTACTGTTTCTGCAGTTCCCTTGCAGACTTTTGCATATAATTCTGCTAAGTCCAGAACACCATAATTTACAAACACGGTATCAGATGCAAAACATCACTTGAACATTTTTTTAATATTTGTTAAGCACTTAACATGTGCCAAGCACTGTACTAAGCACTGGGTAAACAGAAGCCAGTAAGGATGGAAAGAGTCCATGTCTTACATGGGGTTCATAGTCTTAATTCTCATTTTACAGGTGAGGGAAATGAGGGCCCAGAGAAGTTAAGTGGCTTGCCCAAGGTCACACACCAAACAAGTGGCAGAGCTGGAATTCATTCAATCATATTTATTCATTCAATCATATTTATTGAGTGCATACTATGTACACAGCACTGTAATAAGTGCGTGGAAGGTACAACTCAAACCCAGGTCCTTCTGACTCCCAGGCCCATGGTCTATTCACTAGGCCTTGCTGTTTCTCTACCACATATTGTGGAATTCCAATGAACTGACTAATAATTAGTTGGTATTTTAATTTTATCAGAGTGCAACTAGATCTTTGTTAAACCTCAATACTCTTCCTGATTCATTAAAGATTGTTCACTGACCCAAAACAAACTAGTTACCATATGATTTCAACTAAATGAGCATGATACCTTGTTTTGGGCAAATCCTACATCTGATTTTATGAAGTTGGAGTCAGTATTGGATTTACTTTAAAGGATATTTGCTTGCCAAACATGAACACGTACAGTCAATCTCTTACCAACTGAAACAGTGCTCTATTTCTAAGCAAACGATGTGACTGTTCATTACAGTGGATACCACACCTCTTTGAACCCAAATGCCCAACTCATCCTAGGCAGGTCTCCAGTTAGCTGTACTTATTCCCTTGAGACAATTCCCCTTTGGAGAGCTTATTCTAGCCCTCTCCCCATCACCACTTATTTTCCTCGCTGTGGTAACTAAGCTAATCAGTTATAGTGAAGAAGAAGAAGATGGAAAAAAATACATGGATGGGAAATAATATTGCTTGTAGAGCAGAAGCTCATCTCCCAACTTCCCAAGTCCTGCCACACCTCCACAAACACCCACACCCATTTCTTCCTGTAACCTATAGCAGCAGAAATCCAGGAGATTCAACCTGTAACTTCTTTACCTGTAAAGTACGTATTGACGGGAAGAGTAGAGCTGGGAAATTTGCAGTATCCACTTCCTGTAAAACGGACTCCTTTCATCATTTTAGCATTTGGTGCTGCTGAAGATGACTCTCTTCTTTCCAGCTGATATATGGGAGATGGTCCATTCAATTCCTTTGGTATAGCCCAATGTATCTGCATTGTTGTGCTGTTTATGCCCTCAGCCTGAGGGGCTTCTAGTTGTGTTGGGGCTGAGTAAGAGAAAATATTTAATAAAGCAGGGGTTCTTTTACTTTGCAATGCATTCTCTGTGTCCCAGAGGGAAGATAAGGTAGGAAAAATTCAAGTTTCCGAAATTTCCACACTTGACTTGCATTTCCAGAACTTGCATTATGATAGGAGGAATATTTAAACTGAATAAACATCATGAATTAGTTTCAGTGTTTTATATAACCAATTAAAGATTGTTCAGCAACAACTGCAGCATTTATGAAATGCATGTTTTCTTTAAAAAATAAGAGGATAAGGCACCAAGGTAGTCATGTCAGTACAGTCAGAGTCCTCTATTTGATAGACACATACATACAGAAAACACTTACTTGAACTTAAGTTGATACCATGTGAATCTAAGGGCAGAAATTTACTTAGAAAATACAAATAAAATTCACTTTAATACATCTGCCTGAGCTGCTTCACTAAACTCTTATATACATCATTTATTACTTCCTAAGGTTCCTGGCCAGATTTTCAGAAAATCTTATCTATTTCCATGGTAGATTTTTTGAGCTATTTGGTAACACTGAACAAGGAAAATAATACAGTGACAACAGTAAAATAACCTGTGATTTTTATATAAAATAAACTTGCTTAACATCCCTTGCCAAAAAGAAATATTGCCCAAGTTAATCTATTTACCTAACCTCTCACAGAAAATGCACTTCTACATGTGGGACATTGTTTTCCTGTTAATTGAGAAGTTGGTGAACGCCTGCATAAGCCTCCTCCTCTAATACTAATGGAAAAGTAGATTTCTTCATGGTCTAAAGAAACTTTTCTCAATGCCTCATTTGATTCTTCAGCATTCTGATACAATTGTCTATCATTCCACCCAAGTAGCAGAACAGGGATGCTGTAGAAGTGTCTTGTGCACTCTTAATGTTCTAAATCACCTTCTGCGTAATAGTGAAATCAATGTTCTCTCCTTGATTATAATAAAAATTCAGAGGGAAGTCAGATTGTTAAACTAGTAGCTTCTCAGCTTGGATTTGGTCTTATAACAGATATGTCAGAGTCTCTATTGGTTATGTGGGGAAATGATCCTTAACAGTAATGGAAAATCAGCTTCCAAGCTGTTGGATTGGCCAGCCCACTAAAATTAGTACTAAGTGTTCTAACAGACTGATAGGAGAAGTTTTCTTAGTTTCATTTAAAAAAACCCTGAAAGTTATATTAGACTTCTAGGGCAGATGTCACAACTGCCATTAGTCAAAGCACATTTTTTTTTCCGATTTATTGATTCTCAGCTAGTGTGTGTAAGTAGCACCATAGAAGGCATTCTGTCCTGTCCGTTAGAAACAGCACCAAACTAGTTCACTATTTCCAAAACCAGACCGGGAGTTTAACATGATTGTCTACTAATTCAACTGGGTTGGCTATCCCGAAATCGAATGATGAAAAGATGTGCTTGAAAGGCTCATCAAGACCAACAATAATACCTGAGAGGCAGCGTGATCTAATGTTGTCTATCCTGGCCTGGGTACTGAGGAAAACTGACTCTAATTTCTATCACTCTGTGACCTTGGGTAAGTCCCTTACCCTATCTTTGCCTGTTTTCCAATTTTCAAAATGAAGAGAATCATAGTTCTGCAGCAGCCTCTGCCCAAGAATGTTATGGAAATTGGTTGCATTTACACCAAAATTAATCTGCACTGCTTAGAGCTGCTTGAAGTCCTTTAACAAATACATCAGAATTGCAATTACTGGATCGGTCCAATGGTCCATCCAGCCTGGTCTCCAATCAATCAGCAGTATTTAACAGTAGAAACAGGATACTGGGAGGAATCATTTGAATTTGCCTTCCTTGACATACAGATATTAATATTATTACTCCTCATTCTTCCCTTCCCACCTCCTATCCCCTCCTGCTTTCAGTTTCCTTCCCTTTCTTTGGACATATCTCTTAAGGGTCCCCTCTGTGACTTTGCAAGGAGAGTAGGGAAAATGTACCTAGCATTTCACCATATTCTCCCTTTTCCCAACATCCTCTCTCTTCTCTTTAGTGCTAAGGGATTACCTGATATCAATAGCTGTAGTATTATTCCTTCTCATGCCCCACTACTTGTAAATAATTTATGCCTGCCTATCTCCCCCATTAAACTGTAAATGCCTTGATGGTGGACACATATTTCATTTTCTTTTGTAGTACTCTCCTCAGACTTTAGTAGAATGTTCTTCACAGAGTAGGTGCTCAATAAATACCAGTGACAGTTCTGTTAGTTGGTCAACCCAAGCAGCATTAAAAAGGACAGTGGCCCATACAGCTTAGATGATTTGCTACTGGAACTGCTGACTGCTCCAATTTTTTTAATGGTACTTATTAAGCGCTTACTACATTCCAGGTACTGTCAAATGCACTGAGGAAAATACAAGCTAATCAGTTGGATATAGTCCATGTCCCATATGGGGCTCACAGCATTAATCTCCATTTTCCAAATGAGGTAACTGAGGCACACCAAAGCTAGGTGACTTAACCAAGGGCACAGAGCAGACAAGTGGCAGAGCCAGGATTAGAATTCACATACCTCTGACTACCAGGTCCTTGCCCTACCCACTATCCTATCCACGCATGCTGCTTCTTCACTACGAGAGACTAAGCACAACTAGATAGCAGCACACTGGACTTGAAATGAGCAGGTTATTGAAATTAAATTATAATCTTCCTATTTGTTAGGCTACATTACCTCTAGACATTAACAATAATAATAAAAAACCAACAACAACGCTAATTATTAAATCGTGGTATCTGCTCAAGAGTTTACTAGCACAAGTATTGTATTAAACATTGTATTAAACTCAGCGTAAGTGGGAGGAAGAACAAGTATTCAATCCCCATTTTTCAGACAAGGAAACAAACGCAGAAGCTAAGTGACTTGCCCAAAGTTACACAGCAGGGAAATAGAGCTGAAATTAGAGTTTTGAGAGAATGAGACATATCCCTTGAGTTTCCTAAAGGGCATCTTCTCCGCCTTGCATGGAACAGAGAAAATAAAGCCTGCTATTCCCGAACTCTATCCAAATACACAGTCTACACCACACAACCCGTATGACTACAGAATTCAAGCACATGAACTGGGTATCTTGGTGAGGACAACATTTTTTGTCTTGCATAACTGGGTAATTGTACTCTAGTCAAGTAGAGAGGTGAAACATCAAGCCATAGTCAACATATATGACAACTACAAGTCTTAAAAGTCCACTATTAATAAACGGCAGTTGCTTGTACTGTAATTATAGTATCCTTGTTACCCAAACTTGAAGCTTTTATGGAGCTTATGCAATTAACTACTTAAATGCATCGTAACACTTGCTTCTCTGACAGCGAAGTATTGATTTTTTAATCATTTTTCAAGGCTTCTCCAGCACAAATAAATGTACTATAGTTACAGTTAATGCACTGTGTACATGCATTAAATACTGGGGTGACAATGTATTATTTTGTGATTTATGACATAGGAGGCTGGACTTTCAAATGTAGCATCTTTGATGTGACTACTATTGAAGCTACATTGTCCTTGATACATTGTATTTCACAACTCCATAGTTTGCAGAAAACTAGATTCTATTCTTAAATCATGACTGAAGTTTGACAAAAAAAAAAAATACTGAAAGTTGATTTGTTAACTTTCTCCAGCAAATATAAGAAAACGTAAAATATTCAAGCATGGAAGACACACCTAAAGATGTCACTGCGGTACCTGCAGCAATAAAATGATGACATTTTTTACCTTTTGACACCTTCTGTTAATAGACACCTGAGCAATAGCATGTACACTGCAAGACAGATGATTCGAAGTCACACTTTGTGCACTTCATTTAAGTTGTTTTAATGTCTTGCTATGTACTACTTATTTAATAAGTTATAAAGCTGAAATAGTATTTAAAGCCCTATGATTTCTGAGTACCACTGTGTAAAAGCGAGCACAAAAATTACCAATAAGGACAGATGGTCCATACTTCTTTTGTTAAAGCCATAGAGCTAAATATAGACATCAAGGCAGAGGTCATTTGTACTTTACAAACAAACCTTTTCCTTCTGTGCATGTACACACCCAATTAAAACTAGTGAGTAAAAAGCAGTTAATTTTGTTTGGTTTGAAATAATATCATTTTAGTTTCAGAATCTAAGACAGATGCCAGCATTTCACTCTGAACAGATGGTAATTCCACCTAATAGTGCATCTCTGTATTAGTAAGGTCTGTTGTGTATACAAACAGTAATAAACACTAGGTAAGGATCAAAATAAATTTTAATTGTTGACATTAAATTTTGGCAGGCACCGTTTTAAAGATGCAATATTCCCTTCTCAAGTCTGTCAGGTTTACTGATGCAGCTGAAAAATCTTTTCCAAAAGCTGCCAGATTCTAGCGCCGATAAAAACATGTGTACACCTCAGGTTATGTTATTTTCCCGGGCTACAGATTTTCTTGTGTTTGTATAATAATAATCTGATTTTTGACTAGGGAATTGCCGCAATGTTCTAGCCAGCATTCCACTCCTGAAGGGGCTCTTTAACATTCTTGATACGATTGCATATCAACTTAAATGGTCAGCGTAAAGTGTTCTGCTCGCTTCTCATGTTCTAGTGGGAATAATAACAGATGAAGCATTCACATGGTCATACATTGACATTTATGGATCTTCTGATACACCAGTTTCACCCGACTGAAACCCAGCTAGCACAGTCAAGAGCACCCTGCCATACCTTTGAAGCAGAAGCCCACCATATTCAATATTGGTTGGAATTACATAGGTCTATAGGATTCCTCCATTAATCAATCATTTCACTTAGTGCTTATGGTGTGCAGAATGCTGTACTAAATGCTTGGGTGAGTACACTATAACAGAGTTGGTAGACAGGTTCCTGGCCATAATGAGTTTACAGTCTAGTCTAGAATTACATTCTAGCAAGAGCTGTTTGTCTAGGGAATTCCTCTAGAATGGCCGCAGATGGTAAGTATCTATTATTATAAGGCTCTTGGGGTCGTGGCCATATTAAAATCATCAAAAGTTCTAGGCTGGGTTGCAGGTGACTCATGGAAAGCAAACATATAGTGCAATCATATTTCTCTTTAAAGAAGGGTATATTTTTTTAAAAAAAACATGAAAAATATATTGCTTCCACCATATGGGACAACCAACGACTCACCAACCGATTTAAGATGCAGCATATTGAGCTGACCATATGTTACAGTGCTGTTGAATGGCTGAGTGATTCATGCCCGTCACATTCTAGTATATCAATTAAAGCTCCTTGAAGTCTGCATGATTTGTGTCTCTGTTATTAAACCCTGCTAATTCATCCCACTTACACATCTGTTATAAATCTCTAGGAGTGCTGCATGATTCATGGCAATCTGTGAGCATGCTACAGCAAATTCTTCTCCTTGTAATTAACAGTAAATTGTTTTACTGCCATGCAATGAATTTTTCAGTTATATTGCAAATGAACTTCTAAATGCACGGTTCTTTCCTAAGAACTGACTTATATCATTAGGCAATTAAAAAGCATTGCTTTGAACCAAAAGCTTTTAATCAAGAGAAATACAACTTAAACACTGCTTAAAGACCATGGAATTTCATTCGCTGGCAAAAGAATAATGTGACATATTTTGTGAAGTGTAAAATATATTCTGTCAGAAGAACAAACAAACAATTCTGGGTCCCTGTCCATTGTTCTAAGACTCAAAGAGCAGGGGACCACTGCTGGCTAGCTCTTGGCAAGAACAAGTTTGAGCGGATATGGTTTCTCTCAGGAGTTACTTAAGTCATGTGCTGCTACCAAATTTCTCAGATTACTTTACACTTCTCGAATTGTAAAGCAGAGGGCTTCATTCTCGAAATAAATAATTGGATAATTAGCTAAGCTGAATCATCAGAGGATTCCAATGCTGTTCAATTGTTATAGTCAAAGGGGAAAGCAAATTCATTTCTCTTCCTCTGCAGCTCTCTGAAGAGGCTTTGACTTTTTCTTTTCACATTCTTGGCAGGAGCCTCAGATTCATGAGTCCATACATCAAGTCAGTAGTTTAACAACAAATGAAATTAAATTCAAAGAAGGGAAACTAATTGAAGGACAGCAACAAAAGTGTTTGGTAATGTGCTTTTTAATATGGCATGCCACATTTGCATGATAATTTTTCCTTTTTAGCATGGAGCAGAAAGTGACTAGCTTAATGAGGGATTATTCAAGACAGGAATGAACAAGATGCATTCATAACTAAGAACAAAGATTGTATTATGAAACGAAAACAGGCAAGTGCTGAGAAGTAACTGGATGATTGGTTTATGCATTATGAATAAAAAGGTAGAAAAATATTTATATTAGAATTCACTAATGACTATATATACAAGATTGTTGTAATTAAAATTATAAATTAACATATTAAGAGTGCTTGTTTAATCACTTTGGGTCCTATTCACAATGAAAAGACTTATGTACGTGTATGCCAAAGACTGTGTTTTCAGACCAGCAAACAGGCTGCCATTTTACTTTAAATTCAGAAAGAAAACTTAATGCACCACTAATTGCTTATTTAATGGGGTACGGGTGGTTCTAAGCCCCTGGCGCATATTTGTATATAGAAGGCCAATTCCTGACAGACAGAGGAAATGACACATTGTTACTACATGAATGGATCTCTCAAAAAGGTTTATGCTGGACCTTATTCATGAAGGATAAAAGTGTACAAATTACCTCAATTAAAGGGGTAATCAAAAAGAAAATGACATCAAGGAGGCTAAAAACAGCTCAGGCAGCCCATCAGGATCATAAACCCAGTAAATCCAGAGGCAACTCTAAGGCCACCAATACAGCTACTTCTTGAGGAGTCTGCCAAGAAGCCAGATACAGCTGCTGCCGGAAGAGTATCTTCCACAAGTTAGCTTTTGAATCCTGAGATTGCCTTCCAAAGAAAAGGGGCAATAGTACAATGCAAAGGGATAAGTGTCACCAATCCAAATCATATTTTCTATCCAATTTTAAAATGTAGACAAATATTACAGTTTACTAAGCCAGGCAAGGACGGCAGCTGAATAGAGGGTTCAAGGATGTGTTTTCTATTTGGTATTTAGTGTTGAGCAGTAAGGACGTGTTCATATGCTTCTTTACTTTTGAAAGACTTGGTGCTGGCTCTGGTTTTTGGCGATTTCCCCAGTGTTGTACACATCTGTATTGGAATGGATTCTTTCAAATCAGACAATGGCTCATGACAACTCATTTGAGCCCTGTCTTCAACTATTCAAATGCTTTTGGGGAGTACTTCACCTGATACAAAAGCAACCAGGCTGCATCTACATTTCAAAGTAAATTTAACACACCACTAATTACTAGCTTAATGGGATAAAATAAACAAGGTAAATTCACTTCCAGCATTCTTTCCATTACCTCTTTTAGTCACAAAAGTATATGCACGTTCACAGATGCTCTGAATCACTCAATGGTATTTACTGAGCACTTACTGTGTGCGGACCCACTCAGAATCGTGCCTGGAGAGTTTCCATACTCTACCTCACTTGACTAGGGGCGGAAGAGTCATGCAGAGGCATACTCATTCCATTCCTACCTTGGTCAGTGGCTAGTGAACGGAAGGCAATCTGCTACAATTCACGACTCCCCTGTGCTGGGCAGCAGCGGCACGGGAGAGGGTCAAGGGCAGAGATTCAAGTTTACTGCATGGATGGAGGCAATGGTAAACCACTTCCATATTTTTACCAAGGAAACACTATGGATACACTATCAGAGAGATGGCAGATGGAGGTGGGGTATTCTGGGAGAGATGTGTCCATGGGATCGCTATGAGTCAGAGATGACTCAACAGCATAAGACAAGACTGTGTCTTGTGTCTGTGTCTTGTGACTTGCAGAGCACACAACTAAGCACTTAGGAAAGTACAACACAAAAGAGTTGGTGGACACATTCCCTGACCACAAGGAGACAGACATTAAAATAAGTTATGGTATGTGGGGCTGAGGGTGGGGTGAATAAAGAGAACAGATCGAAGTGCAAGGGCGACATGAAGTGTGAGGGAGTAGGATAAATGAGGGCTTAATCAGGGAAGGCCTCTTAGAGGAGGCATGATTTTAAAGTGGGAGGACTGGTGGTCAGAAATGTATCTGTCAAGGAGGAAATCAAACAAGTGTTTTTCAGTCAGGGCAAAAGAATTGGGTTGGAGAAGAGATTTCAAAATCAGGCTTCTCTGCCTTTTGCAGATTACTGGCTTACCTGCCGCTAGGGTTTGCCCTAAACCCGGCTTACTGGTCACACAACCAACACGATTGCACAGAGAAACAGTGAAGTTGTACGTCTTATAAGGTTTTAATCCTGTTACAGGGTAAGATAGCTCATGGGCTTCAGCCATGTACAAAACCTGCAAGGCAAACACAGCCGATGAACACGGAGACATTTGAGGGTTTCCTGCTTGTTAATGGGTAATTAGTAGAATAATAAACTTCTGTATTTGAATATTGTGTGAATTCAATAAATGGAAAGTCTTGCCAAGGCTTCCCCTTTAGGGAACATGATTTTTTTGGAGACTTTCAACAAGCCAGGAATTAATTGATAATTGTACCATCACACTGTTTTATGAGGTAATAATCCAGTGCCTGAGTGGATAAACGAGGAAACCAAGTTATTGCCTCATAAAGCAGCATGGTGATATGGTTATTACTACCAAGAGTAGAGATAAAGCATGATGTTGGCATCACTTTTAAGTGATGAGATCCAAGCTGAACCAGGAAATTATGGTAACTGTATCCAAGATGCTGATTGGTGCTGATAGATTTCACCACGTTTTAAATACAATCTCGCCAATTATTACAAATCTGTAGGAAATGAACTACATTATTTCAGCAGTTAAATATGGTATGTCTAATCCAATCGTCCATATGAATGGGGGGTGAGTTTAGCCTGAGTAACAATAATCCACATAAATCCACAAATGTAATTTTAGCTGAAGATGTTAACTTTCTCTGCCAATGAACTGTTTATGACAGTTACCAGCCAATAGAAGGATGACTTTTCAGAGTTTCCCTTCTCACGCCTTGATGAAAGGGCTAAATGAGAGCAGAGTATTGTCCTAAGGGGGAGTGGAATTATGCAAAAAGAATTTGCATAATCCAAAAAAATACAGATATTCTTTAGCTTTCTGGCCCCCACATTACCATCACATCTAACAATAATAATAATAATGTTGGTATTTGTTAAGCGCTTACTATGTGCAAAGCACTGTTCTAAGCGCTGGGGGAGATACAGGGTCATCAGGTTGTCCACATGAGGCTCACAGTTAATCCTCATTTTACAGATGAGGGAACTGAGGCACAGAGAAGTTAAGTGACTTGCCCACAGTCACACAGCTGACAAGTGGCAGAGGCGGCATTCGAACCCATGACCTCTGACTCCCAAGCCCAGGCTCTTTCCACTGAGCCACGCTGCTTCTCCTAAGACATCTGAAGACAACACTACTGTCAGTAGAAGTGGAATGTGGAAGAAGAGACCAGTGCATGGCCAACACTCTTACACACGTAGTTTTACATATGGGAAGCAGAGTGGCTTAGAGGAAAAAGCTCAGGGCTGGGAGTCAGGGGACCTGAATTCTAATCCCGACTTCACCACTTGCCTGCTATGCAATGTTGGGCAAGTAACTTCACTCTGCCTTTGCTTTCTCACATAAGATGGTGATTAAATAGCATGGACTGTCCCAGTATGACTCTCTTGGATCTACCCAAGTGGTTAGCGCACTATTGGCCCTCAGGAAGCACAATAATAGTAATAACGATCATCATCATCATCCTTATTGTGTTGTACATAACATTAACCATTTACCAACCTACCCAGGGATTGTATATAAGGTTCTAAAGTAGGAAGGGAAGGAAAATTTTAGATTGTAAGCTCCTTGAGAGCAAGGATCTATTATACTGTACTTTCTCAAGAGCTTAGTACAGTGTTCTGCATACAGAAAGAGCTCAAAACAGTGTTCTGCATACAATAAGAGTGCATTATATACTGACTGATTGACTGGAACATGTCTATCAAATCTTTTATATTGCATTCTCCCAAAAAGTACAGTGCTCTGCACATGGTAAGTGCTGAATCAATATAATTGATTATTGTATGGAAAATTATGCAGGTAAAACTCAAGAAGGGATTTGGCCCAAGAAGCCAGGTAAAGGACACATTTGTGAATTGACTGGCTTGGGAGTCAGAGGACCTGGATTCCAATTCCAGCTCTACCACTTCCCGACTGTACGTGCAACCTTGGGCAAATCGCTTCACCTCTCAGTGATTTAGTTTCCTCATTTGTAACCTGGGAATTCAATATCTGGTCTCCCTTTCCCTTAGCCTGTAAGCCCTATGTGGAACAAGGACTGTGTCCGACCTGATTATCTTGTATCTACCCCAGCCCGTAGTGCCAAATAGCAGGCAATTAATAAGTGCGAGTATAATTAAAACATAATAAAAGATGACTGTACCTGTGAAGATGCTGGTGAGGCAAATTCTTCAGAAATCATGTTGATATGATATCCCACTACTTCTCCCCTCACTACCTTATCATCTGGTCGTTTCCAAGTCACATTCAGAGAGTATGGTGAAAGTGGAAATACCAATGGAGGTGTCATGAAAACAGGAGCTATAAGCAAATGTGATGTTCATTAGTTCAAAAAAACCACTTAACTATGTGCTTCTCATTGTACTGAACAGTTCTGTAATCAAGCTTTTAGTTTACTTTGTCAACATCTGCTCTGATTTCTGAAATACTTCTACCCTTAAACTCCTGAAAAATACATTTTGTTTGAAATGATTTTCCTTATTGCTTTAACATTTGCAAAGATAATTTCTATATTTAAAACCAAAGCCTTGTTTTCATTATGTTTCCATTACTAAATAGTACTAACTACTTCTTAGCCAGTTTGCTCGCAGGCATTCTGTAAGCCCCAACATGAAAGTAGTACATAACACAGAGCTCATAACCACTAGAAAAACATGTAACTACACATTTTTATCCAAAACAAAGATTCTGCAGCATAAATATATCCAACACATTTTTTCCCTTGCTGCAAGATGCTTTGAAATTAATATCCATCATTTTTAATCAAAAGATATTCCTGTCTTTGGTATCTAAACCAGAATCAAATTCATTCAACCCTCTAGAAAGTTCATATAAAATACACACAAGTCATGGATTTTTTTGTACATGTAATAGACTGCATTAAACCTATATATCCAGGGAAAATGCTGTTTGGAAACAGGTCAGGTTGAAGTAACCACAATGTCTTTAAAATGTTTAAATAAATCACAATTGGAATGTTCAGAGTATATACACTCATATTTCTCCTACCAATTCTAAGATCTTAATAAGGGTTTCAAATGTGCTAACGAAAGGTTTATCACAAAAGGACCTCATCTCACTTCCATTATCCAGTGACCCATAATATTATGAAGGTCCAAGTAAGGTTATATTGCATTTTCACCCATTACTTTTCATCTCTGACCTTGATATTCCCCTTCCAGTATTTCCCGCCTCATCACTTGTACTATTATAGCACTCTTTTTTGTCTCACCTACAAAATTCTTCCTCCTACATCAGCACAGTGTGGTTGGAAATAGAGCTTGATAAAGAAGCATAGCTGAGCACAAGCTGTGAGAGGTCTAAGGCCCCAAAGTGACAAGTTAGGGCTCAGGAAGCAGGAAGTACCTCTACTACTCTTGGGCAAGATGGCCAAGTGGAGAAAGCACAAAGCCGGAGGACATGCGGGTGAGCAAACAGTCTACTAATTCAGATTACTTCCCGTCATTTCACATAGTGCTCTAACTGGAGGAAATGATCTTGTGTAGTCCCTGCGACACTCTCGGCAAAAAACTAGAGGCCCTTTCAGCAACAATAAAGCACAACTGGGGTGACTCATAGAAAAGTTTTCAAGAAGATATTACCATCTAGAGGTAGAAACAAACAGGGCACGAGGAACAGCTGGAGAAAAATTCTATTGTGTACCATGCCCATGAAGTAGAAGGTACTGTCTACTCCACACAGGTCTTGCCATTCATGCTTGGGTACACAGATAAAATGCCACCGTTTAAGAACATTCTAGAATCTCATAGGACAGAGCCATACATGTGTATGCTTTGCGGGGGGGCACTTGAGTGGGGAGACAGGGAAGGGGGAGAATAAGAAAGGGAGAGACGAGAGAGAGAAAGATGGAGGGAGAGAAAGAGTGCTAAGGGCTCTGTCAAAATATATAATGAAGAAAAAAGACAAAATACATAGCCCTGTATACCCAGAAGAGCTGTTAACAATGTCAATACCTCTGAAGTGAATACAGCAGAAGGCGAAAGGTAGATCTGGCCAGCTGAAATGCAGTAAGACACAAACTTCATTATTAGATGATGAGCTATTATTGTAGGGAGAAGAGCTCCCAGTTTATCTCCACTGTCCTATTGTTCCTTTTTTATTTTATTCAGTCATGTTTTTTGAGCGCTTACTGTGTGCAGAGTACTGTACTAAGCGCTTGGGAGAGTACAATATAACAATCAACATGGAGCTGAATGATGGTTAACAAAGTTAGGTGAGGAAAATACATTTCAAGGAACACAAAGAGGAAATGGTCAGAGAAAAGTAAGCTTCCTCATAGAATCCTACAGCATGGAAATAATTATGTGAATGTAATAGTTGTGGCTAGTCCATTGCAGAAACTGGCCAAATATCCCCAAATGAGGGAAAATGTAGCCAATTTATCTCCCAGGTTGGATACTTGATGACTATAAGCACCTACACAGTACGTTAAAAGCATGGCAGATTCAACAAAAACTCATTTGCTGGAAACAGTAGCAAGATGGTCAGCGGGGCTTTTAGCATTCTGACAGAAGAAGTACAGCAGCAACAGGCTCCATATCATGTTAAAGATCGATATGGAGCCTGTTGCTGCTGTACCTCTTGTGATGTCCTTCCTTCTATATGGCTGAGACAACTGGATCTTTTCTGGAAGCCACACCTAGCTTCTAGAGCAGGTACACCAGATGTCACCCATATGCCATATTCCACGTTTCATGGTAGGATAAGTTTACCAAAGACCAGATCTCGCAAAACAGCCAGGTCACCTATATTGAAGCAACTCTCACAGCTACACAGATTTGATAGAACATGTCTTTGTGGACAGGGAACATGTCTACCAATTCTGTTGTACTGTATCATCCCAAGTGCTCAGTACAGAGCTCTGCACCCAGAAAGCATTCAATAAGTAACAGTGATTGATGTGAGGAAAGGGCACAACCACAGGACCCCCAAGCAGCTGCTAGAAGTGGAATTGAAAGAGGTCCTAAAGGGAGCAAAATAAGGGCAAAAAGAGCTAAGGAATAACCAAGCATATTCCCAAAGAACAGAGCAGTAGTCTATTAGGGATGACCACAGGAGATGGATATGCCTGATGGGCAGCTTTCAGGAGAGGATTTGAAAAGACTGGGTTCTCAAGAGGCAAGGTGAAAAACAGAGACTGGTCTTGCTTGGGGCAAAAGCATTAGCAGCGCAGGAGGGAACGACCCTGACTCGCCCTTGATGCCAAATGGAGCATCAGTTGTGCACTGGCCTTTTTGGACACATTTGATTATGTGGGCAGGGACCCGTCATTAATCGTTCTTTTCTTAGAAGACATGCGACACTGTGTTGTTGTGGACACTGCCTCAACACTGGGTAACTACCTGGATTTCAAGACCTAAAGTTTCAATGGCAGGCAAGGTCCAGCTGGTGTTTACTTTGGACAGCATTTCTGCTAAAGGGTATCCCTCCTCAGAGTGAATCTTAGTGAGGTCTACTTCTAAATGTTAAGTAGCAATTTCCATTTGGGGTTTTAAACAGAGGAACTGGTGAGGACATATAATTACCTGATTCTTCAGTTCTTTCAGACATCCACACTGAAGAAACGCTTCCAGCCATATTTTCAGCCAGCACATAAAACTCATACTTGGTATACGGTTCCAAACCAGTGATGGTGGCATGGGTTTGAGGAGGCGTTAGGGCATTGTCATCAGCAGACTCTGTGTCCTGATGGGGACTGAGCCATCTGCTGCTCTGAAAAACTCGACTTTCAGGAGCAATGTGCTCGTCTTCAGACTGTAATCCCTTTCTCATATAAAGTTCGTAGCTTATCATTATTCCTAGAAAGGGAATAGATGAAGCAATTCATTTCATCAGACGATAAGGGCATCTTGTGGTTTGAATAAAAAAGAAGCATAAAACCATAATGCAACCAATAGAGAACTGAACATCAAGTTGTTTCAACTAGAAAAGTCAATCTGGACAGAATACACACCTAATGTCTTTGCTCTAAGAAAAGATAAAATGCAGCTTTTTGGATTTGATGGCTCGTCCTCTTTTTCTAAATTTTCAACCTTTCGCATTGCAGTTTTCTTTAACATACCCTAATTATAGTAGATATTGTGCCTTCAAATATATAATGACATTCTATCTGTTTCCTGCTAGGCCGCAGCAAGGAAAGTCACCGAGGCAAACAAAGAAAAGTGCCACATCATAGAGTGTTACCATTCCAAAATGTGTGATGGTGAACTACTTATGAAATAAGGTAATATGCAAGTGTGGCCTAGCTAACTGGGGGCTTAATATAATCAACACTAAAATTAATTTAATGGAGTTGGCCACTCTATTATGCATATCTTTTCATTATATCTTTTTCTTGCTTGAAAGAGAAAAATTACTGTATCTGGGTGACCTAACTGGTGACACAGTCAAATATAATGCATTTTACAAGTGAGCTTCAAATTATAAACATCATTCCTGTTGTGACAGATGTCATTAAGAGCAAAGATAATGCTAGCCTTTTAACAGGCCGTTTAATTGAACAGAATTTTGATTAGACAAAAAGAAATGCATTTGCTCTCCTGACCAGGACAACAAATCGCTTTCATCTTTTTCAACCAACCCTATTCTTAAAAACTACAATCCATTCTGAATGTTTTGGACCCGATTCTCACCCCACAGTGCCAGATTCCCAGACATATTCGAGTAGCATCTTAGAGCTTGGAATTTGTCCCCTTGGATTCCTACCATTTGGTTCCGTTGGCGGTGACCATTTTACATACAGTTCCGTGGGGCTGGTCTTCTGCACCACTGGTGGGTTCTGCCCCATTGGCGGTGCCTGGGCGGTTGTGGCTTCAACTGGCAGGCTTTGCAAACAGCCCCCACTTGTACAGGCCAGAAGGGAGAAATTGTACTTTGTAAAGGGAATTAGATTCCAAATAGTCGCTGAGGTTTCGAGACCTTCGTAAGAAGAACAGGGATCTAGCCCCACTGACAGAGCACACGTCAGAACATATCTTTCTAGAGGGCCGGAATGATTGGAAGGAGCTGTCCAGTTCAAGGTCACAGAACGCGGGCCAACAGGAATGACGACATGTAAGTGCAAGCTTCCTTCTGGGGTCCCAGATTTTGTCCGGAAAGTCACAGCTGCACTTCTCGTGGAACCATGCACATTACTGGTCTCGATGTAGTAGCTAAAAGAGGTGTATGGCAACAGAGCTGTATCGGACAAGTTCTGAATCGCTGAAATAAACATACAAAAAATTGCAAATAACTTTTCTGTTCATTCAGCCTCCAGCAGTTCTGCAATCCATCAAACAGTGGCATTTATTGAGTGCTAACTGTGTGCACAGCACAGTAATAATAATAATAATAATTGTATTTGTTAACTGCTTACTATGTGCCAGGCACTGTACTAAGCGCTGGGGTGGATACTGTCCCAGTCCCCCATGGGGCCCACAGTCTCAATCCCCATTTTAAAGATGAGATTAACTGAGGCCCAGAGAAATGAAGTGACTTGTCCAAGGTCAAACAGCAGCCACGTGGCAGAGCTGGGATTAGGACCATGACCTTCTGACTCCCAGGCCCTTGCTCTATCCACTAGGTTAAAAACCGGTCTTAAAGTGGCCACAGATGCATACACAGATCTTTAGCACTGTACTAAACTCTTGGGAGAGCATAACATAATACAATTGATAGATCCGATCCCTGTCCAGAAAAGCTTCCTGAAAGAGACTTAAAAGCAATATTGTCTTAACCCAGGTGCTAATTGTCATCTGTATGTACCACAGCTATGGGAACATGGCAGGTACAAAAAGGAACTTGGCAAAGCTTACAAGCATAGACTGCAATCTAAAAGATAATAGATAAAAGAGCACTAATGGATAACTCTTTTGAAATGGATCCCAGTCACTGCGATTCAGCTTAGAGCACATGGGAGAAGATCTGCTTATGCGACTTTAAAAACCACGCTTAGCTAGTCTAGCTGTCACTTAATGCTTCCATCTTGTCATCAGAAAGAATGCAATGACCTGCCTAGGTACTGGCATTTCAACTATGAGCTCGCAGTGATCCATAATCTCTATTCAGTGCAATTTGTAGATAACTTTGCACTTTTGGATTTCCCTTGCCTACCTAGCCCATTTTCCATTTCAATTTTGAAAGTGTACCGAATGCTAGCACAAGATCACAAAACCAATTAGCTCCTTCCCTCATGAAGCACTCTTGCCTTAAATTTATTCATTCATTCATTTGTATTTATTGAGCGCTTACTGTGTGCAGACCACTGTATTAAGTGCTTGAAATTTACAATTCGCTAACAGAGACAATCCCTATCCAAAAACAGGCTCACAGACTAGAAGGGGGAGACAGACAACAAAACAAGTAGACAGGCATCAATAGCATCATTCTCAACTGGTGAAAGTCTCGCTCCTTTGGGCTGGATTGACCCAAATCACAGGTCCAGAGAATGGCCATTTATATTCTTCTCTGTCCTATGGATATGGCAGTATTTTCCCATTTCTTCATTCCTCCTTGCCATTTTAAATATCCACCCTCATTCCCCAATGTGCCCTCTCTCCTACCATCTGGGTCTATTTGAGTGGGTGGGCTTCTTCCTAATTTGCTACAAAATGATGAAACCTGAAGGTGGCGTCAAAGGTCATCTAGCATAGGCCACTGCCTTTGGCATGTCCATGCCGTAAAGTCCTCAGCTGCCACAAAAAGCAATTAGAAGTCATTCCTTACTTGTAAATATCTATGTGCAGCACAGTAAACTTGAGCTCTAAAGCTGCTTATTTTTTTCCCCATCAGGAGCATTTCTAGTTATCTTTAGCTTAGAAAAAGAGCTACTTCCTCAGGATTCCATGGTCTGCCAGTCCAGCTATCAAAAGTCCTGAAAGCCATTTAAATGAAGCATTCTATATTGTTCTCCCTCAAATCATCAGGCTAGTTTAGAACACAACACTGTTAATTTTCCTTGAAAAGTTCAGTGCTCTTCCAACTGTAATTCTACACTCTTTTATTTAACAATAAGATTTGGATCACCCAGCTGCACATGAGTGGTGCTTTCTTCATATATTATATATGCTACACACTCACGGAAAAAGTAATAAACATCAAGATATTATTGGGATGATACAAAGTTCTGACAGTATTAACAAATTGTTCTTTCCATTCAAATGCCATCGTGCAGATGATTTTCACATCATTAATTACAGTGATTGTCAAGAAATGTCAGAAACGTAATATTTTTTACCAGAAGTATGGTTTTAGAAAATAATGGCTTGCTAAATAGGATTATATAAATGTCTGATTAGTCAACTAGTATACATTTACTGGGTAAGAAACTGCTATTTAGACACTATTTTAATGCAAAAATGAAAGAATGTCAAAGTACCATATTTTGCTTGTAATGTACTATAAAATGAATACTTTGTTACCATGGTGAAGTCTATCTTCACTTGCGCCGGTAGGAATAGAGTTTCCAAACTTTAGTTTCCCCATTAATATAAAAGGAAAACAGCACAACCTGATGCCTAATTTTATCATTTTTCCAAAAGGTAACACCATAGTACATCATCTTTGAAAACGGGACAAAAATATATGACTTGTGCAAAGTCTTCTGTCTTGTTCATCGAATATCAATTTAAGGAAATCTGACTTATGTGTACCAAAACAAAACTCGAATGACATTTAGCTCACTGTGGGTGGGGAATGTGTCTGTTTATTGTTATATTATACTCTCTCAAGCATTTAGTACAGTGCTCTCTGCACACAATAAGTGCTCAATGAATACAACTGAATGAATTAATTTACACTTCTTCATATGATGTTGAAGTCTGGGAGTCAGAAAGAGCTGGGTTCTAACTCCAGCTCCACCATTTGCCTCCTGTGTGATCTTGTGCAAGCCACCTAACATCTCTGTGCCTCAGATTCCCCATCTATAAAATGGGGATTAAAACTGTGCACCTCATGGGACATGTGGATTGTGTCCAACCTGTTTACCTTGTCTCTATCCCAGCACTTAGTTCAGTGCCTGGCACATAGTAAGCACTTAACAAATACCATTGGAAAAAAAAGGAATTGGCAGCATGTAAGACAGGTGCAATATACCCACTGAAACTGGAACCTCTCTTTTGCCAAGAGTCATCATCAGCATTGAGTTTAAAGAATAGAATAGAAGAGTGACTAAGAACCTAGATACTGAAAAACTGGTAAGGATGATGCTGCATATCATTTCCAAAGTTAGTCAGAAATGGGCTACGCACCTCTACTTTAAACAGTCATCCACCAAAACTACCCTAGAGGCCATGTGGTCTAGTGTTCTCTCTTTGTAGCTTAGTTTCAGCACCTTTAAAATGAACTATTTTTACTGAATTACCTTGAATTTTTGTTTGGTTTTTTTCAGGACTGAATTATTTTAAAAACAACCCTGCCACCTCACTTTTACATGCAATATAATCTGCAGAAAATCACAATGAAATACTTTGAGGAAAATTGAAAGGTATGTGACAAGAGAATACGGTGGTTGTGAATTTTGCACCATTCCCCTTTCTCATTTTCAACAAGTAAAACTTACTATAAGGATATTGATCCTCAGTTGTGTAAATTTCAGAGCCATCTCTGAATATTCTGTAAACCAGCCAGTGGGCATTAGGGGAATCAGGTGGACTCCAGGAAAGACTGATATGAGAAGAACTTAGAACTTGTCCTCTGGGTGGAGGTTGCTGAGATGGAGCTAAATTACAATGAACAGAACATTTTTAAACAAAGGCAATCAATAAACATACAAGTAATTCAAGTGAAATATTCAGGAAAGAGGTCTTTCTGGTACCAAATAACTTTATCAAGAAGACATGCGGTTTACCAAGACATTAATAAACAAAGCTAATGTATCAAGAGTACTCTAGAACAAAGCTTTTTATCTATGTACATAAAACAAATTTGTAGGTCATAGCATCTGACATAAATAAACTTGGAAAACCCACAGAAGTTCAACATCATAAATACTACCATTTTCTAAGAGCTTTTTATCTTGCCCTTCTTTTAGAAAATTATCTAAAGATGGATAGTGCTTATCTTTGTACTTAATCAACTTTAAAAAGTAAAATTTAATCATTTCTCAAGAGTTTTCCCTTCAATTAAACCCCAAGGCCACCTTATTTTTATTCAGCAATGCCAAAAATAAGTAACCAGATTTGGTGGATTTTTATTATGAACAACATTCACATTAGCAAGTAGCAATCTCAGCATGTTATAGCAAAAGAGGCCTAGCACTGGATTACAGACACAATATCTGAAATACAATTCAATTTTCTAGAAATTTCCATAAAAGCCATAAATTTTCCTTTGCCTTGGACTCCCACCCTACCAAAATTAGTCCTGTACTAAGCAAGGAACACCCATTTTCCTCCAAAATTAGGGAGATAAACACCCCCCACTAACAGAACTAATACTAATACTAAAGTAATACAAATACTAATACAAATACTAAACAGAACTGATGTAGGGTTTTGCTAGATTTGCAAAAGCTGTAGAACAGATTTACAGGAGGCTGAAAATTAACCTGAACTACATGGAGATTTGAAAGTAATATTTAAGTTATATATATATTAGAAAAATCAAAACAGGCAAAGTTGGCATGCTCTCTCATCCTGATAACTAGAGCTACGGATATGGCTGGCAAGAGTGGGAAGAGGGTAAGGGAAATATTGGATCCTTCCTCTCCCTAAGAAATAATACCGAGGGCAGTGGCCAGAGGGGTTGGTTCAGATGGGCGGGCCTGAGAAAGAAGTAGGCTGAACTATAGGTTCATCTCCCAGGGGGAGAAGCAGAAGTAGACCTGGAAAAGAGGTCTGGCCAGCAGAACCCACTTTGGAGCTTGTACTTTCATTGGTCAATGATATTTATTGAACATATATTTTGTGCAGAGCACTGCATTAAATGCTTGGGAGAGTACAGTGAAACAGAGTTAGTAGACACATTCCCTGCCCAGAACAAGCTGACAATCTAGAGGGGGAGACATGCATATGTTGTTACTGTTAAGTCCTGCTAATCAGCCTTAATTGGCTCCATGAAAATAGTGTTATGGGAAAGTATACTTTCCCATAGGAACTATATTAACGTATTCTCAAGATGCAAAATATTGGCTATAACAGTGTAAATATATTTTTAAGTGAAGACACCATAAATAGCAAATAGCAACAAAAGTTTGCACCAGCAATAAAAATAATAATTCGGGGCCACATATGCAAATATATAATTTCCAAAGCATTATCTTTTACATCCTAGTAAAATAATATTGGCAGTCAAAGGGCATTATATGCTAACAGACTAGCATTTTGACATGGTCTATGCTGAAAACGCTGTAACTATCTGTGTCACAGTGGTTTGTTCCATATCCTCTCACTCTTTCATCCCTTGCATCCTTTTGTGTTTCAGAAAAAACTCTTAATTTGTATTTTGTTTATGTGGTTTGTTATTCTGAAAATATTTTGAAACCAGAGCCCAGGCCTTTCATCTTAATTATGTACAGCACCTAACATGCATCATGTATCCATAAACATTTGATAAAAAATAAATACAAAACACTTTTTAAAAACCCACAATTTGATGCTGGAAAAAACTTGAAAATGCTCTTCCTTAATGAAAAATATAGAGAGACTTGAGAGAAAGCACTATTTACCCAAGTGTTAGGAAAAAAATCAATATATCTTTGAGAGTCAAGAAAGTTCCAGAAGCAGATAGGAAATAAGTACTTCAGTAGAAGGCAGCCAACAAAGAAATGCAGCACAAGTAGAGGAGAGTGTGTGAAAATTTCACTAATAAATAGTTAAAATCTATAAATGTGTTATTGGTTGTTTAGTTCAATATGCATTGACTGCTTTGTTTTTCAATAAAGCTACATAGTATAGTAGCAGGACTGAATGAAATGCAGACCATGTGAAGAAAGATAGTAATTTTAAACATGGGACAGCTAAAAAACACATAGCAATATTAAACAGAAGTGGACTGGAAGCAGCATGGCCTAGGGGATAGAGCCTGGGACAAAGTCAGAAGGACCTGGGTTTCAATCCCGGCACTGCCACCTGTCTGCTGTGTGATCTTGGCCAGTCACTTTACTTCTCTGTACCTCAGTTACCTCATCTGCAAAATGGGGATTAAGACTGTGAGTCCTATATGGGACAGGGACTGTGCCCAACCTGCTTAACGTGTACCTACCCCAGAGTTTAGTAGTCCCTGGCACATAGTAAGTGCTTAAATGCCATAAAAAAGCATATTATGCAAGAATTTGACTTGTAGAGAGCACCTGGATGAAAATCTCAAAGAAGCGTCTCAAAGAAGCGTCTCAAAGAAGCGCCTCAAAGAGCTGTAAAATTTTAAAATATTAACAGGGAAAGCAACTGTCTCATTGTGCAGTACATATTAAAAGTCTGAAAAGAATACCCAAACCCAGAAATAACAGGAGTGCTGCTTATAGGACAATGAAACAGTGGAAAATACAATTTTGTGCAAAATATCAAAGGTGAAAGCTTTGCAGCATGTTTAACATGACAGTTAATTTAAGACAAAGCTAAAATCAAATGTATTGTAATGAGAAACCTACCGGACCTGGATGAATTGGACTTGATCAAAACCAGTACAGTATGTCAGCTGTTGAAGCTAATTTATAACACATGGTTTTGATGGAAAACAAAACAGGCAAAGTTATATGGCAGGAGATAAGAAGAATTTGGTTGAGGTCAAAGAAAGAAATAAGAAAATACAGTTTGAATGGGAATGGCATTAACTCGCCAAAAGCTTTGTGGTTGATGTGTCTAATTATCCAGATGTCCCACAGTTGGCAAGATCTTCACTAAAATAGCTATGATTATTTTACATCTATCTGAAATAGCAAAAGAAATTTGGAATAGAAAAGGAAAAATAGAAACAACCTATTAAAATTGGCAGCAACCTGCATGATCGATTTCCAGTAAGAAAGAAAGAATCACTGATTGGGTTTGTAAAAGAAGATGCGATGAAAGGAAACAAAACTGAATGGAAATACAATAAACCAAATCAGAGTATGAAATTAATACTAAACAGAACTGATGTAGAGTTTTGCTAGATTTGCAAAAGCTGTAGAACAGATTTACAGCAGGATGAAAATTAACTTGAACTACATGGAGATTTGAAAGTAATACTTAGCTCTCTATATATTAGAAAAATCACTACAATCGAGGGATCTTACAATAGACCAGGACATTTGCAGATACGGAAACTGCAATTTGTGGATTATAAGCATGCTTAATGTTAAGTTAAAGGAAGAGTGCATAACTTGCCAGAAAAAGATAGGATGCATACTGAAGATAGACATCAAGAGGTATTCGAAGACATGGGGAAGTTATGCAACAGACATAAAAATGACCTTAAAAATAAATCCCATTCTGGTGATATATGTTCAAAAGAATGTATCATTAACTTTATGGAAAAATTCACCACTGAAGGTACCAAGTAAGCTGATGCTTATATTCAGAAGATCATTAGGAAGGCACAATTTTACAAGGCAGCACTCCTACGTAAAATTTTGTTTCTCAAGTTCTCCAAGACAGTCAAGTACTAGATAATGTACAAGGGACAAAACTGAATATTAAATTGATGAAATAGTGATTTGGGGTCTATCTTTAGAGCAGCATAAGAGACTTTACCAAACATTGATTTAAATATACTATATTGAATGAAATTTCATATTTAGGGAAAATGTTTAGCAGATACTATAAAAATCAATCAAAATAGAATGCAAGAGACCATAAACACATCTGCTCTAACAGAAAAGGAAGGATGGTAAAGGATTTTTTAAATTTTTGCTGGGAAAAATTGTCCCTGCTAAAACAACTATGCTTAGTTGAAAGAAGTATTAGCAGAAAGTTTCAGAGACTGAATTTGTAGATTGAAAGAACACCAACTCTAAGGTACTGAGAGAGAAAGTGAAATCTCCACAAGTGTCCTCCAGGATTTAAGGAGAATCACAGTTGAAGTTTGTTGGTGTATGCATCTCAGGCCTAACAGTCTCCTCCTCTGTACGCTCAATATGGGCAGGGAACATGCCTACCAACTTTGCTACACTGCACTCTTCCAAGTGCTTACTACAGTTCTCTACACACAGTAGACGCTCAATAAATATGACTGATTGGTAACAGGATAGCAGGCCAAGTTGAACAAGAAACCCCATGAACAAGGAACAGCGTGAAGATGGAATGGGAGTTTCCCTAAAGTTCATTTATATAATGCAGTCATCAAGATGAGGAATAGCATCTTGATGGCACATAACATTCCTCATGCAACAACTCACCCCTATTTCCTTTGTTTTCATAGACAGAAAGTAGCTCTTCCCCACATTCTGTATAACAGATTTTCCTGTTCTTCAGTTGGCTTCACTCACTTATTGCTGCTTAAAATGCACAAAATCTTTGCCCAGTGGTCACTTACTTTTGCTGCAACCAAATTGGTTGTGGATGTCCAAATGACTTGCTCCATGAATGCAAGTGTCACACTTTATGCCAGTGACAAACAACTTACAGAAACACTGGCCAGTAAGAGAATGGCAGGTTCTATTCAAGGATCCAGCGAGGTGGCAACTACAAGGCTGACACCTAAGAAGAACGAGTAATCCAAATTTAGTATTCCCTTCGGTGGATGAGAAATAGGGTTAGTTAAGTCTTAAGACCATCTCTGTATGGTAGACTTGTCCAATTAATTCTAGTGAGAATCACAAGATAAAACTAAGCATTAAGTGTGTCAGATAACAATCCCCATTTGCAGCAGTTAGCTTTCTGAAGCCTTCTCTTATGTTCCATTCTTCTCCCCGCTCTCCACCAACCATCCCCAAATTCAAGTCACCATACTATGGCCATTTTAAAGGGCTTGAAAGTACTTAAAATAATATTTTAAATTATCAAATCTAGAAAGTCACATAGGACTGATTCTTTTACTAGGACTCACGCCTTCCAACTCTGACAATGCTGTTACATTTCCTGCACTCCATGGTTGATTTTGTCCTTGCATTGTTTGACAGTACTAAATTATTTCCAATCTGATTAGGATGGCCATTTTCTCAGGGGGGAAAAGGAACTATGTAATTGTTCTTCTCATGAAGTCAAACTGTTTTATATCCAAAATAATCCAGCATCCCCCTGTAATTGCAGCAAATGCCAAGGTGCTCATAATTTTTGGTTGTATGGTATTTGTTTAGCACTTACTATGTACCGGACATCATACTAAGCACTGGAGTAGATACAAGCTAATCAGATTGGACGCAGTCCATGTCCCAGATGGGACTCACAGTCTTAATCCCCGTTTTACAGATAAGGTAACAAGCACAGAGAAGTTAAATGACTTGCTCAAGGTCACACAGCAGGCAAGTGGGGGAGAGCCTGGATTAGAACCCAGATCCTTCTGACTCCCAGGTCCATGCTCTATCCACTAGGCCACGTTGCTTCTCTGCTTCTTTGGGGCTTCCTTGTTGACTGATAGAACCATTCCATCTCTTTGGGGAAAAGAGACGTCCTTTCCAGTACACCACATTCATTACATGAAGATAATTCTCCTTTGATGCAACATTACCTGTTTTTCTTGATGTGAATAATGCTGGATAATATTTAATAAGGAGGCTAGAGAGTACTTTCTTATACAAATATCTTATACGTTTTCAGCAATTAGTAGTAAAAGTAATAGTAATTGTAGTACTTATTCAAAATCCATCTGGTGTGATGCATCTGGTGCTTAGGAAGTACAGAATAAATAAGTGGCACATTCCCTACACACAAAAAGTTTTGATCTTAGCAAATAAGGTCTACTAGGCAAAATTTAGTTTGTTGTGCTTTTTGGTTAGCTTTTTTTCCTTAAGGTTAAAACACTTTGCCTTTCTACACCAAGAAAGTTTAAAAGTCATATTTTCCTTTCTACTCCATTTTATCTGTCACAGGCCATAACAAGTTGAGGTCAACTAGACTTTGACTATAATCAATGAAGTAAATATTGTGGCCAATCCATCAAAGCACACTCGATCCAACTGCAATTTCTGAGCCACAAAGTTGACTAAAAAAAAAAAAATCTCTGCTCTAGCATTTGGGCAACTATGATAGGAGTGGGAACTTGTTTGTTCAAAATTTATTACTACGATTAGTCATGAAATTCTAATGATTAACTTAAAGCAATTTTGCCAAAATGGCTTTTGAAAAAGCCAGAAACTAGACTGAAACAGAGGTCCCTTTCCTAAAATGGGACATGGTTTAATTAAGATTGAAAAGATAGTTCACCTATATTTAAACATCTGCCCTTCCAGCAACTTTTTTTGTCCAAATAAAAGTTCTTTTTTTTCCCCTATTGCAACTCTTGCTGTGTGATCTCCTGGGTAATCATTCAACACCCCTAAAAAGGCTGATAAAAGCCTAGCTGCAAAATAAGCTGCAAATTTGTTTTATGGACTAATATCCCTTTGGGAACAAATAAAATACATTCTCTCTTGGAAAACACCATACTGTACTCTGCTCTCCTTCATAGTCAAGAGAAAAGGGTAATTTTTTCCCAGGTGTATTAAGTCCTTTCATCTAAAGACAAAGCATCAAAATCACCCTTCAAATAGAGGTTTTTATATGGATTACTTAAATGCCAAAGGATGAATAAAATAGTGTTAGAAAGATAAAAGAATTCACCAGGAAACAATATTTCACTGGTTCATAATTTCATTACATGTTGCTATTTCGTTTGTTTGGTCAGTGAGAGTTTTAATATAATGTTGAATCCATACACAGTGAGACAGAAGCATTTTTGCCTATTAGTATAAATGACCACACTACTCAGGAATAAAGATCCCCTGGGTACCTCAGCATTCATTACCACTCACTCATGAGACAATCATATTCATTTTACATACAGTATACATACAGTAGTAGTTTTCAGGGTTTAACATTTTTCCTTTTCTTGATGAAGTTAGTTTCTTCCACCCAATTGTTACAGAACTAATTCCACTTTAGAACTAATTCCACTTTACCTCAATTAATATTCACAGGATATTAATTTCCAAATGAAAATAGAATAAATCTTCCTCTCAAAAAAGTGGACTACATATTGAGTAATTAAAAGTTACTGGGCCTAGTACCATAATCCCCTGTTGAGGCCCATGTCTCACTGTCGTGAAAATGTTTTGATTGAAGTCAAAGGAAATTTTGCCTGTGGTTGTCTCCTTTGTTTCCACTGCCTAAAGGGCACCAGGGACTTTTTTGTGATTAAGATAAAATAATTATTCCAAAATTTCCAGCCACAATAGTATTACTACTGTCTACACACTCTAGCCTGTTTATCAAATCTACTACAAGAGCTCTTTTTTAAATGAAATGCATGTCATATTTAAACAGAATTATGCACAATGAAATCACAGGCATTTTAAACATCAAAAGAGGAACACCAAAATTAGATGACTTGCAATATTGATTTTACTGGGATAAATGATTTTTATAATATTAATATAAAGAAAGCTTCATTGCATTGACTCTCTGGATGCAGTTAGTGCTTCTCTAGTAATCTGTTTAAATTTTTCATTTTTCAACCTTATGGGAAAACCTCAGTTGCTAAATGGATTTCATAAACAGTGATCTGTCAAGATTTATATAGATAAACAATTTGTGATGTTTATTGACCAGTTCATTATTGTGAACAAAATAGGAGTAAGGCAATTCTAATCTCTTCCACCACTCATGACCATAACAGCTTTCGGATCCTAGTGTAATTCGCTGTTTTCTATATACAAAAAAAAAAGCAGTTAATTTGTCTCCATCATGAGCCACAAGGGCTTTTTCAGCTAACCAAATCTACCAGTAAACAGAAAAGAGCATATTCGATTAGCATTCTCGTGAACGGTAGCATTTTAGTGATTCTTCTAATCCATTCCTAACTGGCAGTTATAATAATAATAACTATGGTATTTGCTAAGCGCTTACTATATGGCAAGCACAGTTCTAAGTGTTGAATAAATGATGGCATTTGTTAAGCGTTTACTATGTGCCAAACACTGTTCTAATCACTGGGATAGATACAAAGTAAGGAGGTTGTCCCACATGGGACTCACAGTCTTAATCCCCATTTTACAGCTGAGGTAACTGAGGCACAGAGAAGCTAAGTGACTTACCCAAAGTCACACAGCTGACAAGTGGCAGATCCGGGATTAGAACCCACGACCTCGGACTCCCAAGCCTGCACTCTTTCCACTTAACCATGCTGCTTCTCCCTATAAAATATTCAGAACTAGCATTCCTACATCTGGTTCAGCTTCCCCTCACATCATAATGTTTCCTAGCTCATTTCACACTTTTGTCCCACTCTTTGCTGCTTTTTTTTCCTCTCTCCCCTTCTCTCTCAATTGTATTGCTACTTGTCTGCTGCGTGGCTTTGGGCAAGTTACTTAACTTCTCTGTGTCTCAGTTACCTCATCTGTAAAATGGGGATTAAGACTGTGAGCCCCATGTGGGACAACCTAATTGCCTTGTATCTACTACCCCAGTGCTTAGAACAGTGCTTGGCACATAGTAAGCGCTTAATGAATACCATCACTATTATTATTATCAATCCCTCCTCTATTTCCCTGATCCACTCCTCATCTTCCTCCCTCCTTTTCTTTCATGTGATTATTACTTTCTTCCCTTTACCTCAGATCAACTTTCTAAAACACTGCTTAGAAAACATCTTCCTCCACTGGTTGTTCATCTCTCTACCTCACTGGCTGTCTTCACCCCAAATCCCCTTCTCACACTCTTTGCTCCTTTCAAGCCCACCTCCCATCTGTAACCCAGTGTCATCTTTCCTGTCTCTAATTCCCTTCTCCAAATATCCAACAAGTCTAGAATTCCCTCCCCATCTCTAATTCCTTTCTCCAAATATCCACCAAGTTTAGAATTCCCTCCCCATATTTGAAGCCCTCCTACAAGACTTCACTTTCTAATTGTTACTCCCCCCTCAGTGTTTATTAACCTTTTGGCCTTTTGAACTTTGGAAATTCTGTCCATTCTCAGCCCTTGCATATATATGTATAATCAATGTTTCTATACTGGTTTTCTCTATTGAAGTGACAAGAGGGAACATTCAAAATGCATGCTGTGATGATGCAGACTAGGCGAGGCTTCTTATGGGTAGGCTGAAAGTGTTAGACATTTCCGGAGAGTTTGGAACCGGCAATCTGCTCACACCTCAGGATTTCTCCCTGAGGGAAAGCTATTTTACATAAGATGTCAATCGCTAACCTGATGACACAAGCTGGAACACAGTCAATTGTAAGGGAAGAATTGACTAAGGAAGTGGAAGTTAGAAAATTAATAAAAACTCTGGAGCCAGGAAGAAAGGAAGTGCCTGAAAGGTTTCTGAAATGGAAGATAATATTTCTTTAGGTAGAGGTAGAGGTCAAGGACCAACTGGTCAATGGTCTGCCCATAGAGGGGCTGTTAGAGGAAGTATAACACTGTTCTTGGGTCTAGGTTAAAACCAAATCCAAGAGCAGAGACAGGCATTAACTTCCAGATCTGGTTTAAGATTCCATTGTACCATTTAGGATTAGGGCGAGGGTTAACAGAAGGACTCAACTGCTGTTGTCGTTGAAATCTTTATACCAAGTAAATACTGACTATCCTTTTATACCCACCCAGGGGTTAGGGGCAGCAAAGATACCTAGCATGGAGTACAGAGAAAAATCCTACCATGGCTGTAAGAGGGAAGTTGCTGATTCTAGGATCCTGGGGATGGAAAGAGTAATCTCACCTTAAAAAGTGACTGGCAGGCAACACACACAATAGAATGAACTTTACATTGATGGAAAAAGTCAAGGGAAATTGAGAGGGCTGGCTTTAGAATAGAATGGGGTGCAGGAATACTGGGATGAAAGGTCTGACAAGGGAACTGGCAGTAATCTAAGAAGGATCTGGGAGTTTTGGACCAGCTCACCCTCGGTCCCTCTCACATCAATTCTCCCACTACCACAGAGTCATTTGTTCCTTGATCCAGATGCAAGTCTTTCTGAAGGATGACTTTGCACAAGGTCAGGGACAAGTGCTTCCCTGGCTCTCCTAATATTTTTCCAGTCTAACCTGAAAATCAGTACAGGGACTTCAAATGATGATCTGATTGTTTCAGTAGGAAATCTGATGGAAAAACTCAACTCACTTCATTAAGTAATTGGCCCTTATTATATTGGCTATAGAAACTTGAGCTGCAGGTGGAACACACTGGTTCGACTAACAAATTGTTTACCATAAGTAAGCTATTTTAAAGAATTATTTTATGACTTCTTCACGAACATACATACTTTACTGTTCACCTTGGAACAAGTCATAAAGCTCTGATCATACTCAAGGCAATAGAAAATTAAACACGCATACCTTTAGGAGATATAAAATGAATTCTTAGTTGAACAAAACTGTCATTTTTAACCTAGCTCAGATACATTAGGAAGTGAATTCAGAATATTACCTCTACTATGTTTGCAAGCATTCACTTCCTAAGGACCTTGTTACTTTTCTCTGATACAGAATTTCTTATCTCATGATTAACGTTCCTAAGTGAGAACCTACAATAGAAAAAATAACCACCAAGAATTGGTGCATTCAGAAATATACAGCTGTTTTACAAGAGATGAATGTGTTTTTTAGTCACTTAAGGAGGTTTTACTATTCCTGTAATTCAGGAATCTCTAGCTTCAAAATGCATATCTTGCTTTTTTAGAATCCTGAAATCCTATACTCTGTATTACAGAAAGATTTCAAAACATAAAGCATTATAATTGGACATATTTTAAAATTAGATGTTTTGAAATTTACAGAGGAAATATGAATATGATACCACTTAAGAGGAAGAATAGACCATACAATAGTACGCTGTGCCTAGAGGGTAAGAATCCTCACAACAGAATAAAGCTCTAGGGATTCAGGAATCATACCAATTGTTTTCTCCACAAAATTGCCAGGTGCCACTTCAAAATTCACTGGTCTCTCCTATTTTGGTCATGAACATTAAGTATTCACTAAACACTCTCAACACTATGTCAGAACTTATGCAACAAAATAAATGATAATATGTGATACTTTTAAGAACATATTTTCCTACGGAATTCAGCAAACATATTTTTTCAATTTACAAGAGGCAGTGCAGTCTAATGGAAAAGCACAGATTTGGAAGTCAGGAGAGTTGAGCTTTAGGTCTGGTTTTTCCACTGGCCTGTGTGACTGTTATCACTCTATTGTATTCTCCCAAGCCCTTAGTACAGTGCTCTGCACACAGTAAGCACTCAATAAATACAACTGACTGATTTTAGGCAAGTCACTCTGCCTCCCTATGCCTCAGTTTCCTCATCTGTAAAAGGGGGATAAAGCCACCTGCCTCTCCTAACTCAAAGGGATGTTCTATAGGTAAAATGAGATAATTGATATTCACGTGCTTTGGCAAATAAGAGCACTAATCAAACTCAGTGTTACATTGCTATTATTATAGGCAAATGCATCAGAGTACATTTGAGCCATTCTGACTTATGAGATTTGAAAAATTGTGAAACTAGTCATGTCCTAAATGTGGTAATCATTGGGTGCTAAGTTTCTATGCATTGGAAACAGGAATTGTGCATAAAATTGGTTTGAAGGCATTTTAAAAATCATCATCATAATCTCTATTACACCATTTGAGTCAAATTTTCTCAGTGCATAACTTGGAAGTGAGGTATTTTTGAAACTGCATGAGCTACTACAGCACTTGGGAACAAATGATACTGCCCAGTTCCACCCGGAGAGTATCAGGAGTGTCTAAGGGCTGCAAAGCAAAAGATGCTTACCTCCCAGCAAGAGAATCAAATCCAAAATAGTGGTCCTTGCATTGGTCACATCTCCATCCGCTTACTGAAGCATCTTTGCAAATACACTGACTAGTTTGGCTGTTGCAGACCCCATGAACTGAACCAGTTGGGTGGCATGAACAGGGCAAGCAGCCAGTGGTGGTGTGTGATGAAATGTAAAAACCTACAATTAAGAATACGGATTGTCAGTGTTTTTCATTGAATAAACAAAGGCTCTGCGCTTATGAAAAATAACAAAGTCACAGGACTCAGCTTTAAGTCTTGCATCACATCAATTGATCCCAGAACTATAAGCAGAGCTCTGCGGTCTTCAGAGAAGCAACACGGCCTAGTGGAAAAAGGCACGGGCCTGGGATTCAGAGCTTCTAGGTTATCTCAACTCTGCCAAATGCTTGCTGTCTAAATTTGGGCAAGACACTTAATTTCTCTGTGCCTCAGTTCTCCTGTTCTCCCTCCTCCTACTTAGACCTGTGAACCCCAAGCAGGACAAGGATTAAGTCCAACCTGATAAACTTGTATCTACCCCAGTGTTTAGAACAGTGTTTCACATTGAGTAAACTCTTAACAAATATCATTAAAAAACGCTCCTAAAATCCCACCACCTCCTGAAGACATTGCCTGATTAGTTTTCTTCTTCCCAGTTACCAACTCGGCACTTATGTACTCATAGTCAACCTATGCACAGATTGATTCCTTTGCTCTACCACTTAAGGATTTATGCATTTATGCTTCTAATCTCTTTTTTCTCTTATCATTAGATAATTTTATGTCTTTCTTCCCCCTTAACTGCAAGCTCTTTGAGGGTAATGATTCTGTTTTTTAACCTAGATTGCAGCGTGGCTTAGTGGAAAGAGCACGGGCTTGGAAGTCAGAGGGCTTGGGTTCTAATCCTGACTACACCACTTGCTTGCTCTGTGACTTTGGCAAGCTACTTAACTTCTCTGTGCCTCAGTTACCTCAATTGAAAAATGGGGATTAAAACTGTGAGCCCCAAGTGGGACAACCTGATTACCCTTTATCTACCTCAGTGAGTAGAACAGTGGTTGGCATATAGTAAGCGCTTAACTCTTTCTCCCCAACTAAATCTTTCAGTTTGTCTCAATGACTCTATATGATTCAGTTTGCTTATGATCACGAAATGGTAAAATGATGATCATCAAGATGAAAAGTGAGGATAATTCATAAACTGGGTAAGTAGCCCTTAATAATAAAATGTTGCTTCAAAAAATTAAATCACATAAAAATAGTCACTTGAATATTGAAAGGTTCCTGAAGGGGATTGGGAAAGGTGGAAGGAAAGTCCGGATTTAAGTCAAGAATGGCTTGCCAGAAGTTTCAGAATTTGAGTCAAATATGAAGAGAGAAGATGAACTGTATTTGGCAGCAGAGAGTGGCAGTTAGACATAGAGATTGCAAAATGGAAGAGGAAGTTTTGTAGACAGGAAGTGACTGGCCAAAAAATTGGCCAGGCAACATGGAAGTTCTGAGAAAGAGAGTGGAAAAAGGCAGGAGGTGATGGCAGTATGCAAGTTGGGGGTAGAAGGGAGTGCAGTTGGGAATAACTCCTTGAAAGCCAAGGACAGGTACGCTGGAATTTGATAAGTATAAACACAGAATCAACCCCCTCTCAGGCATTTCCTGGATCCAACAGAATCATTATCAAGGACAGTCCCACTAGCATTTTAGCTGTCTTTTTTTTAAGCTGGTCTAATTAGAGTGACTCAATCATCTAACTATTCAACTGCTACCTCTTATTTTTACCTAAATGTACCTAATTCTAGATCATTACCTCTTCTTTTATGACACTGAACCATAGAAAAACTGAACCCCCTCTGCTCTTAATAAAACCATGCAAATCTTTGTTCAGTTTAATAATCACTAACCTTAATTTCCTTCTTTTGCCTCAATTTCATACCAATCCTATCGGTTTCACTTCAGATGCACATCTCCCTGGTCTCTGAATCATCTTAATTACCTTTTTTGAAGTTCCATTTCATAATGAATGGCCCTGAACTGCATTCTTAAGTGTGGTCATTTCATAGGCTTTATTACATTGTGTCATGTTGCACTGTGAAGCAAAACCAAACAGCAAGGACAAAATGTTAGTTTATTACTGCTCTAACTAACCTTAGCACAGGTTTGGACTCTGGTCCCCACTGAGGTGATTTTTTAAAGGGGCAATGAGGTACCCTCAGACACAGGATAGCGGCTAACGACATCACAAATGTGGTGCCACAAAGTGATATGGCTGATATATTGTTCTAGAAACAAATTATGCTACAGTAAAAAGTGGATTATTACACATGATCAGTGAGGCTCCCTATAGAAGTCCTCTAAACTGTAAGATCCATGTAGGCAAAGGAAATGTCTACAATCTCTGTTACATTTTACTCTCCCAAGCACTTAGTACAGTTCTCTGCACAAAATAAGCATTCAGTAAATACACTGATTGATTAAATAATGTTCAACAGATGCTCAGCAGAAGACCTATCCTGTGCATAAATAACCAAGTCCATTTCATAGCAATTATACTATTGAGTGCCAAGAATAACTAGGCTGAGGCAAGGTTTAGTTGGGAGTAGGAACACAAGTTTAACTCCTAGGCCTCATTCAGGAAAAAAAGCTTATTCATTCATTGTCATCTTTATTCAGTGCTTACTGTGTGCAGAGCACTGTACTAAGCACTTAGAATTTCAGCTAAGCACTCATATGTACGATACAATATTTTCTGGTTCAGAAAAGTATCATTGGACTAATTACTGGGTTCTATTCCTTTTTAATTTGGGTAAAAATTGATTGAACTTTTAGGGGTTTTTTTTTAGCTTTTATTTTTTCACAAACAATTTCTGCATGGCAAGTGCTTCTTTCTGGCATTTACAAATGATACAAATGACTCAATGAACCCTTATCACAGCGACCTGTTGGCAAGTATTGCAGTGTTAAGGCAACCTCCTTTAATTAAAATGAACAAAGATTTGCAGGGTTAAGCAGTATATCCCCCTCCATGCTTTAGACATCAGCAAATATACTAGCAGTTCTAAGTGCTTCACCATTTTTCATGAGACTGACTGTTTTGCGATTGCTTTTAGTGTTGGAATGACTACCAGGTCTTCACTTGGAGGTGGGTTCTCTACTTTCAATAAGGAAATGGTTATGCAGTGCTGTGTCTTCAGTATTCCCCCCTTGAGCATGATGACGACAGAGCAGCATGGCCTAGTGGAAAAAAAAAATCACGAGTCTGGAAGTAAAAGGACCTGGCTTCGAATCCCAGCACTGCCACTTGCCTGCTGTGTGACCTTGGATAAGTCACTTAATGTCGCTATGCCTCAGTTTCCTCATCTGTAAAATGAGGTTTAAATACCTGTCCTCACTCCCTCAGACTCTGAGCCTCATGTGGAACAGAAACTGATTTGCATACACTCAACTACCCCAGCACTTAGGGCCCTACTTGGAACATACCAATTGCATAATACCATATTATTATTATGATTCACATTTCAACATTGATTTGGTGATCTGGAAAACACAGCATCTCTTCATCCCCAGAATCCAACCCCTTGTCTTTTGTGTTCTTTTATTTGATTTAATTTTATGATGCGGGATTCTATGAGACTGTCTTTTGCAGGATGACAAAAGGGTGCAGGATAGGGCTAGAAATTAGGTGACCTGGTTTCTAAGCCCAGCTCTGTTACTTGCTTCCTGTATGATCTTGGGAAAGCCAATTAACCTCTCTCAGCCTCAGTTTCCTCACCGATACAATGGAGACACCACCTGCCTCTTCCTCCTGTGATAGCTGTAGACGAGATCTGTGTACCATCTGAATATCTTGTTTCTATTCCTTATTCCTATAACTTATTCCTATTCCTTATTCCTATACCTTATTCCTATACCAATGCATGGCACAGTTCATGATGATTCACAGCATCATGAAGGGATCGCCTTTCACAGTGTAGTATATTGGAACTTGTAAACCGATTCTAATAGGGTTGTTATAATATTGTTACCAAGCTTTGTTCCCAGCAGCCTAACATAAGGCCATCTTAGAATTTGAAAGGCTTCTTCTCAAAATTTAATTATACCACCTAACATTAATAACTGTGTTATTTGTTACACTATTTACCGAGCATCATACTAAGCACTAGGGTATTCAATATATGCAAATCAGATGCAGTCTTTATCCCACATGGGGCTCACTGTTTAAGGTGGAGGGAGAACAGCTATTTAATTCCCATTTTACAGAGAAGTGAGACATAGATAAGTTAAATGACTTGCCCATGGTCATACAGCAGGCAAGTGAGAGTCACAATTAGAACCCAGGCCCAAGGTCCTTCTATTAGGCCATGCAGCTTTTTGCCTAATTACCTAAGAATTAGACTAGTCCTATTTGAGAAATTCAAGCATGCAGAATGAACACCACAGATTTTGTCAGCGTTATCAGGGAAAATATTTACTCTGAAAACACTTCACTACATTGACCCTAAGGTAAAATGTTAGCAATAATTTATAAATTACCGTAATTCAGTTGCATTATAAAAAATTCAATAAATATTGATACTACTCAAAACTTCCATTCCATCCCTCGGACAGTCTCCCCAGAACCCTTATAAATGAAGAACCGTTTAATTGGAGAATCTTGAAATTTCCCACAGTGTTTAATCTATAATGAAAGAGGTGCCGGGGCTGTGAACTGCCAATTCCATTAGTGCTTGGGTTGAACCCCGCCAAGCTGGAGCACCAATCAAGCATCGGCCCCTGCCCTCCAACCCCACCCCTCCAGACCAGAGCACAAAGGATTAATTTGGAGTTAACCAAGGGTGTGAAAGAGACTCACTGGGAATGGGGATACAAGGCAAGATAACTGCTATTCCACACACTACTCTGCAACCAAGTGACCTTTGAGTGGAAGGGAATTATTGTGGTGTTGCTGCTTGAATCCCATACATGGATTCAGTAACATGAAAAATAGAACTATTCCGAGTACGCTTGTTTTTACTTTCCCCACTGAAAGGCAACCCCAGCATTCCCATGAACGTGAGCTACCAATTCAAGATGTGCATAGCTTAAATCTAGCAAGGCCTTGCACAAATTAAGAATGGATAGATCTCCCCAACCTCAATGAAAAATTAAAAATGTTAAAGTCCTTTCATACTTTTATACTACTGCTCTTGTTTGTAACCGGACTAACTTTCAGGACTTCTCCTACAGGTTCTAGGTGGCCTTTGACAGCTTTCCACACAACATTGACCTAGAAGAATTACAGGGAGCTGGGTAAAAATGATCCAGAGATCACTGAATACTGGGGAGAGGTGAAAATATCTGGGGCGATGCTGTTCTTACTCCTTCAACCCCTCTTATGCTCTTTTTCTAAGGCTGGCCCACGGTTAACAGGGGGAACTGATTCCTATTAAGAGGTTCAGGCTGGGGCAGGATGTTTTCAGATTTTGACCTCAGGGTCCTCAGTCAGTTGGATTTATTGAGCGCTTACTGTGTGCAGAGCACTGTACTGAGCCCTGCTCTGCAGAGGGAATTTGCTTACCAACTCACAGGGGCCTAAGAGTACGGCACCCTACCCAGTTCTGGTTTATAAATTCCATGCTCGACATGAACAGTATTGCCTGCATGTTATCTCCTTTGTTAGTGAAATAAGGCACCGAAGCCTTTTAAAGAAAGGCTCAGCTGAGAAAACATTCCCACAGTTTAGATTTGTCACGTGGGCTCTTCATATTATATCAATTAGCCATTCTTTTCTCAGAGGATCATGGAGCTTTTGCCTGCGGGATGAAAGGAGGAGGGTGGGTCACTGGCTCTCACTTTTCCACCTCTCCCAGCCTGGCCTCTGATTAAGTGTCTGCTGCTGGATGCAGGCTAGGTCACTTAGTCCTAGAGAAAGGAACGAAGAAAAATGCAACCCTGCACATTAGTGCACATGTATGTGTGTAGGCATATGAACATACTCCCCCAAATAATTTCAAATTAAAACATTCAAAAAATACTTAATGGAGGTTAAGCAGCATTTTTAACCTCTGTTCAAATTATTGAATGGCATATTAAAACCAACGTGACTCTAATGTACCTTCTAATGTGCACTGCTGCTTTAACAAATTGCCTATAAATTTTAGTTGAACCAAGCCTTTTCCTTGTTCAATTGTAGTAAGGTTAGGTTAATAATACATGAGGTTTCATTACACGCACCTTCTTCCTTAATAATTTTTTAAAGAAACTAATGGAATCGGTGTGTGGAAAGGACTAATCGAGTCAAACTTCATATTCAGAATCACAGAAGATGTCTTTGACAGTAGGACAGTTTTCCACAACATTGCCTTTACTGGAACAAATCTCACAAAACAAACCCCAACGCACAACTTCTGGGCCAAAACAATCCAGAGGAAACAAAAGAGGAAAAAGAGCCGAGCGTGTTCCTCTTGAGTAGGCTGACAAAATAACTTTTCAAGAAAATCAGGACTTAGGGAGGGTTGGGGAAAGGAAAGGGAAGAGAATGAGGAAGTAGCTGAGGTAGGCTGTTCAAAAAACCCCAATCCAACCAAATAAATTTAACATGTTTTTTGAAATTCTTCAAGGTTGATCTATCAATTCACCAAACATTACATTAAACTTCACAAAGCCACCTAAACTTCACAAAGCTTTCCCTTTCTGATATTCCCACTACTCTCTGCTTCTGCACTTTCCTCACCATTCACCCTTCTCCCAGTCTTTCTCTTCCCCTTCTCTTTAACCCATATAAACCCATGAGGCTGAATTTATATGGTCTTCAAAATATGGGAGCATTACCTCAAATGAATAATAGCATAAAATAATTTCAAGGAAAAACCTGACCATTTAGGATTTTGATTCCTCCTAATAAGCATCAATAAGTATGATAGCTCTTAAACTGCACAATGTGGGCTTAAAAAATGGAGTAGATACCAGATAATCAGATCAGACTCAATTCTTGTCCAATTTGGGGCTCACCATCTAGCACAGACAGAAAACAGGCATCTTATCCATCTAAAACTGAAGCTTAGAAATGTTAAATGACTTTGACATGGTCACACAGCAGATCACTGGCAGAGGTGAGATATGAATCCAGCTCTGGAGAGCAGTGTGGCCTAGTGGAAAGAGCACGGGCGAGGGTACCAGAGGACCCAGGTTCTAATTCCAGATCTGCTGTGTGACCTTAGGCAAGTCACTTAACTTCTCTATGCCTCAGTTGCCTCATCTGCAAAATGGGGATTAAGATCCCTTGCAGGACAGGCTGTGCCCAAACTGATTAGTTTATATAAGCTGGCACATAGTAAGCACTTCATAAATGCCAGAGAAACAAAAACAAACCAATTAACTTGTAACTACCCCAGCACTTAGTACCCAGTGCCTGGCACATAGTAAGCATTTAAATGCCATTAAAAAGAAAATCCATCTCCTCACTTGTAGTTCTCTTTTCCTAAGACACATCGCATGTCCTCTGAAAGAGACTTAAATTGGAAGGTGCCAGCTTCCTGCGAATTTGTTTGATGGATTCAGGGAAAAGAGACCAGGAAAGAGCAACTGGCATTTTGATTATGAGCAAACTATGAAGGACTAAAGTACTAGAAGCAATAAGCTGAAGGTGAAGAAAGGTGAAAAAACTGGTTCGTTCCTTAACCCGTTGCTAAATCTGATAATTGGAAACAGAGATTAAAATCAGCTACATTTTTTCCTCCTCCTTCGCAAAATGAGGTTCACTCCAGCCATGACCAGTGCACCATGAGCCCCCTGCAACAATCACACCTTTTCAAGTCTTTGCTTCAAGCAAGAGAGCTAGAATTGAGCTTACTAGAGGGTAGCCTATTTCCGGGAGTTTTCTAGCCAAAGCAAGCAAAATGGGTTTGAGAGCAAGACACGAAAGGACAGACATTATTGTAAGGAACAAACAGAAGGACAGACTCCCTTACCAGATTTGCACTGATTACACCTTCTTCCTTGCCGAGTAGGCAAACATGGGCACTGCCCACTCATCTGGTCACACACCATTCCAGCTGAGGTCCCCAAAGAATCACAGTCGCAGGTCTGGCAGCCAGAAGGATTGTTCAGGGTCAGATTGTACCAGTGAGGGGCACACTGATTGCAGTGAAGGCCAGTGGAGCCAGGTTTGCAGGGACACTGTCCTGTAGATTTATCACACAGGAAAGAGCCATTTACTGTCCCAGCCTTATCACAGTCACATGGCTGACACCATGAGGAAGAGTTTTGCTGGAGGTGACTGTACCCATCCAAGCATTCACTGCATCGCCTTCCTCCGAAGTTGGGCTTACAGGTGCACTGTCCTGTCTCAGCACTGCAAACGGTTCCAGGGAGAGAGCCATCCACGTCACACTCACATGCCTTGCAGCCAGCTCCATCCAGCCCGTAGAAATTTTCTATACAGGTGTCACACTGTAGTCCTTGGGTGTCTTTTCTACATTTACACTGTCCAGAATGAGGATTGCAGAAGGGACTCGCTGAGCCATGGATGTGACACTGACATAACACGCATCCTTCTTCATTAAAACTCCTGAGGACTTTAAATCCAAAATTGCAACGATTACACTTAAGCCCTGAAAATTGAAATACAATTAACAAGATAAAAACATTGAATAATAAATCTCTATATAGTGGAAGTTCAACTCACAAGCAGAGTAATGAAGAGCACCTCAATATCAACTCCAGAGAGACATATGAGCTCATCACAAATGTTCAGTGGCAATATTAGTTAACCTTTGTATATTATTTTGTTTGAAAAGTGCTATAATCATTTTCAGTAGTTATTCAGAACCTCACAAAGATTTTTTTCCATGCCTATTTGGAGCTTTACTTCCTCATTTTTTAATGCATTTTTAAAAAGAAAGAATATTAGTACATGGATTATTTCCTCAGGTATCTTTTATCTCTGCTAAAGAGGTGGTTGAATATGCGTTGGTCTAGTAACTGATTTTCACAACAGCAACACAATACTTTTTCACTGGATATCACAAATTAGGGTAATTACTATACAATGAATAAATTTTACTTATGTAGTCCTTCTAATATTAACTTGTGTGTTACTTCATCTTTTACTTCCTACCCGACATAAATGGTGATTTCCATACCCCAAGAGAAAATTGTGTTATTTGTTAAACAGTGTGATTCAGAATCAACCTATGTAGAGACCAAATGTTCTTTGTTTGATAAGCCATGACTGAGAAAATGCAAATATACATTTGTTAAAGGAGAAAGTAGTTCTTCATTGTCTGAACTTCAACCTTTGCTACTGGCTGAGGTTTCTCTCAGAAATCGTGCAAATTAAGGCAGAGTAATAATAGTACATAATGTGAGATATACAAACTCGGATGTAAAAGATTTCCACCCCCAAAATGGGCAATCATGACTCTTGGCTGCGTCGACTGAAAACGTTTTCTGAGTTATTAAAAAGCTTTCAATAACACCTAATACTGCATTTGGAAACTCAGATGCAAAAAAGCAGCTCATATATTGCACTTTATATATAAGGATAAAAATTCCAGAACTCCAACAGAAGGCAAATTCTTCTAACAGTGATGAATGACTCACCTAAGGCATATCATTTAATTTCAAGAAGGAAAATAAAAAAGGACCACTATTGCTGCAAATTTTAAAAATAACTGTATTGTTAACAAGAATTATGACTCATTTTGAACTATTAAAATTGGTCTACATGGATTCATATCATATCAGTTTTAAAAATATGCGCAGCGCTTATTTGAATATGCCATACATATTCCTGACAGGTAATCTATTCCTAACGATACCGAGGAAGGCCTACAGGGCATCACATTCCATGTTAACAAGTACAGGGGAGTTAGCACACTTGGCATTTAATTCACATTCTTCTACCTTTTTATTCTAGATGAATGACCTACTTTAATAAAATTATTGGTGCTAATGTATTTTACTGGTGATAGAATCATTAGTTAGACTTAACAGTTGTGTTAACTCTAACAGCTCACTTTTCATAACATTGCAATGCAGAGTTGCATTTTTCCTAACTTTTATAAGTAGCTAAAAAATTGGCAATTGGCTGAATCTACTAGCTAATCGGGAAACAAAAAGTCTATACATTTTATATTAAGTGGGTTTCTCTTTCAACTAGCATACTACTTTTAAATAGTGTTCATTAGCTACCTCAGTAATCACCCACAAATACAAAGAATTTCATCCTCTTACATCTCTAAAGTATGACTTCCCAGGAAAATCAATTCAACAAGTCAACTTGTAAATTCAGAGTAGTCAAGAGACAGGGTCTAAATAAGAAAAGACTGTAAGAGAATAGCATCAAATTCCCTAGATTTTAATTTAAGAAGATAAGATTGCACTATCTGTAGAATTAACTGCTTAACTTCTACAGAGACCTTTTTTAAAAATCTGACTTTCATGTTTGATTTGAAAAATTTCAGTCCACCCTCTCGAACAAAGAATGATCCCTTTATGGAATCTATGGGAATGAAATACTTTCAAAATCTATTTTAAAATCATGGACAGTAAACATGGATTTTAAGTAAGCTGATAGTGTAGTTAAAAATTAAGTTTAAATACACACCATGGAAGAAAACAGCATTTACATTTCTTAACTGTAAGCACAGTTGTGAGCATTCAGGAACATGTTTTGTTATCATATAGAATTTTATCATCACATAGCTCAGGTCAGATTTAGAAAACACTGATTACTAATGTTTGACTGATAATAAAGTGGTAAAGGTCTTTTTAAAACTGCCAGGAACAGCCCAGGACACGTACAGTTACAATGCAGGGCTCACTTTATCAGGAAACTCTCTTTGCATAATATTCCCATACATCAATATTTCAAAGTGTATTATGTACATAGAGCATTTTGGGCACTTGATAAATTTTGTCCTTATGGGGCTGTGGTTCCCCTCGAATATGCTAGAAATAACAAATTGCTATAATCAAATCTAATTTCTGAAAAAAATACCTGTGGGAGTAACAAACAAAAAAACACGTCTTGTGAAAAAATGATAAATAACCCAGAAGGTCGCCGTTTGTTATAATCAGCTTGGCACTGAATTATAAAATTAAAATTATGTGGCCCTTGATAACTAACCCTAGCAGTGCACATGATCTGTGGAATTATGTTGACTTATTTTGCATTTCATAGGAACAGTTCAAAGAAATATAATAGAAAAAAATGGAAAGATTTATCACAAAGGACCCTGTAGCAGAGAATTTTTTTAATCCATTTATTTTAGTCTATTAAAAAAACTAGCATGGAAGTGATTTGCTTAGAACTCATTAAGTGTAAAATATTTTGAAAAAGTGTTAATTTTCTTCACGCAACAACTGTGCAGTAAGCCAATCACATTTTTCCATGACTTAGAATGGAACTGTGCGAGTTAAATATATCTACAGAATAAAGAAACTTCTAAAGCTTTGATTAAACTAAGCTTCAAACTCGAGTTTGATAGAATTATTAATTTAATCATTTTTAGACAGTTAATTTCATTCATTTTTTTTTTGCCATGCCTGGAACAAAGATATTTACTTTTTGGTGAAGAATTCATGTAAAATATTTCATTGCAGATGATAATAGATATATGCCTGTAAACTCTTGTATTACACATACCAATAACATTTGCTTTGCACTTGCACTGGCCTGAATTTTGGTGACAAGTAATATCTCCATTGACTGTTCCAGAGATATTACATTTACAGGGACTGCAACCATCAGGATCCGACCGTTGTAGATTGTAAAATCCATCCTGGCAGTGATTGCACTGTCTGCCAGACACATGTCTCTTACAATTACACTGGCCTCCAATCTAGGAAAGATACAAAATTTTGTCAAATGATGAACATATTTATTTTTAGATGATATACTCATTAGGAACAAGACAGAGATGGGGGAAAACAGACAAAAAGGCCATGAGATATTCTGACTAGAATCAAAAGAGAAGGATTAGTCAGAGAATAAATGGGAAGAACAGAATAAAATGAATTGCAGAGATGAAGCTCAGAATGCATAGAACAAAATGCGTGTGGGGAGATTAAGCACCTTGTAAAAATATAAAGCCATCAGGATAATAAAAATGAACAATCATAGAGATAGAAGGTACTGCACAGGGGGCCCAGTTCCCAGTTTGATGGAATCAATCAATCCTATTTATTGAGCACTTACTGTGTATAGAGCACTGTGCTATGTATTTGCTAAGACTATGATATAGCAGAATTGATAGATATGTTCCCGACCCACAGTGAGTTTACAGTCTAGAGAGGGAATCAACTCAGGGGTGAAGAAATGCAACACAGTAAAAGGCAGGCAGAAGCTGGGAAATGATGGCCTGGAACTTCCGATACAATGGGTTTCCACGGTCTTTGCGGGGAGGGAGGGTGGGTAATTCACTTGGGTAGACCTCTCCCTGCCTCCCTATTCTGGGGAGGGGTCAATGCCAACAGACAGAGATGGCGGCCAGAAGCCTACTTCCCCACCATTTACAATGCCTAGGGGGATTCTGGCCAGTTCTCAAATGGGTCAGTTATTACCTAATGTTGTGAGGTGCCAGAAGACTGCCACCCGATCTACTTTTAATAGTTTAACCTTTAACATTTATTTTCTGGATTTCACCAAGTTTTCTTGCTGCTCTAGCGCTTAGGACAGTGCTTGCCACATAGTAAACTTAACAAATACTATCATTATTATTAGATACTATCTGTTCCATACATCTGTCCTCCCTCATTTAGACTGTGAGTCCTTGGATTTTGTCTTTCCTGAGTTTAATTCTTAGCAGCACTTTACAGAGAACACTGTAAACTATATTCGTATCATGATTCAGCATGAGAGCTGCCTCCAAATATCAACTCAACCCATAACCAGTTTTCCAAATACATAAGCAAAACTAAAAAACACAGCTTTGAGAATATTTTACTGCTTCCATCTGAATTATCTTCTAATCTTTCCTAGGACATTATTTTCCTTCCTAAAGATAAACAGAATCTAGTATGATAGCTCAAGGGTTTCTCCCTTGGGAAGCAGCGTGGCTTAGTGGAAAGAGCATAGGCTATTGTTTTGGGGTGGGTTTTTTTGATTGTTTTTAATGGTATTTAAGCACTTACTATATGTCAGGTGTTGTATTAAGCGCTGGGGTAGATACAAAATAATTCAATTGGACCCAGTCCATGTCTTACATGGGGCTCACAGTCTCAATCCCCATTTTTACATATGAGGAACCTGAAGCACAGAGAAGTGACTTACCCAAGTTCACACAACAAATGGCAGAACCAGGATTAGAACCCAGGTCTTCTACCTCCCAGGCACATGCTCTTTCCACTAATCTATGCTGCTCAGTGCTTAAAAGGGTGTCCAGCACTTAGAACAGTGCCTGGCACATGGTAAGCAATTTTAACAAATACCATAGTTATCATTAATACATTCAGTCTATTTTTCCCAAATAATAGAATTTTAGAGTGGCACTGTGGAACTTCAGAGGTCTCTATGTAACTTAACTAAAGGTCCCTAAGAGGATCCCCTCCCAAAACTATCATTTTATTTCAAAAAAAACAGATTGAGCAACATGAATGAAAAGTCAAAATCTGGATAAGGAATGAAGCAGTTACATGATTTCTAGTCATGTATTAGAGTGGTCTCAGTTGGAAAATCATTAGGTCACTGCATACACCTAATCACATCATTGTGCACTTATGATCAAAAATTTCAGGAACCTCTCTACATTCCCTAGGTCACCAAACTTGCTCAACACCTGCTGAACTCAAGTGTACAAACAGTATCACAAGTTTCTATAAGGCTTATGCTTTTCTGTGTTTGAGGGAAAAAGACTCCCTGGACAGAGAATAGCATAATATATATATGGGCACACACATCTGCTGATCCATGCTGGAACCTCTAGTCAACGCTTCTAAAACCTACTGCTGACTTTGGTAACCAGGTAGTATTTTACCAACCTTGTCAATGACAGAGATCAGCCAATCACTATATTTGCAAAACAGATTTCTAATAACATGGAATAACATAAAATAAGTGAGGTTCTAGACTGGAAGTAAGCTCATTATGGTGTGGGAATGTGTCTACCAATTCTATTGCACTGTACTCTCCCAAGCGCTTAGTACAGTACTCTGCACATAGTAAGCACTCAAATACCATTGATGATGAAGTCTCAAGCCACCAGAATGACTTACGGTTATCAGAAAAAGTGTCTCAACCTAATATTTAATGTGATAAAAGGAGGCTTTAATTTCTTTTTCTGAGGCATATTCATTTTGTTGGTAATTTTTATCTCTGGCTTTATTTGGTAGCCATAGAAGTCTGTCCTTTAGGAACTACCAAGTGCCAAAACAAATTAATGAATGAATGGCACAACATCGCATATTTTGGATAAGTTCAACAGTTCTGCACTTAGAGAAAATATGGAATATTCTCAAGATGAATCATTTAAATAGAAAAAGACATTCATAGGAGACTCTTGTTCTTATAACATTATATTTTAAGTAATGAAATGCAGTGGTTTTAAAAAAAACGGAAATATGTGTGTGTGTATATATATATATCTCAATGCATTCATTTGGCTAGCAATAGAAAAAATGTAATGTTCTAATGACTATAATTCTCAAAAAACTCACTAAAAGCAAATGAGGTAATGGAGATGATGTCAAAAATAAGAGTCTGAAATGCAGATTCAAAAATTTGGGAGCTGTAAACCCTCACTATAAATTAACCTGAACTTGGCTTCAGAGAAGAAATCTTCTGGTCCAGAGCCATAAACTTTAAAGCCAGCATAAAATCTACATAATACATATCCTCCTTTTCTTGTTGTCAGAAACTTCACTTTAAATTCGCCTTATTCCCAGAATTAATAGGCTATGATAAAAGGAAGATTGTATCTTTGACAGAGACATAACAAGTTTGTGCAAAACTCCTCCCCAATCCTGCAGTTGGTAGAGAGGGGTGGTGTATGAACTAGAGTCAAATCCAGCTGGTCCCAGGGGACCAGAAAGCCTACAGGGGATCTTCAGACTCACGTCTCCTCCCTTGGGAAGCAGCATGGTTTAGTGGAAAGAGCATAGGCTTGGGAGTCAGAGGTTATGGATCCTAATCCCGGCTCCACCACTAATGAGTTATCTGATTTTGGGCAAGTCACTTAACTTCTCTGTGTCTCAGTTACCTCATTTGTAAAACGGGGAATAAGACTGTGAGCCCCACGTGGGACTACCTGATTACCTTGTATCTATCCCAGTGCTTAGAATAGTGCTTGGCATATAGTAAATGCTTAACAAATACCAACATCATTATTATTATTAAGACATCCTCCAGAGAGCCAGGACTTATGACAATTGATCTTTGAAACACACATCTTAAATCAAAATACTTAAGAACCAGTTTTCTTCTGAGTAACAATTTTCCAGAACCAATGTTCTGGAAGCAGGGTCAGCTATGCTATTATTAACCAAATCATCCAGAATTGTGTACTCAAATATAAATGAGTAATAGTTATATTATTGTATTTACATTGAGTTTATAGAGGTTCCACAAAAGGGCAACCAACTTTTACTTTTACCCTCTCTACTTAACCCCTCAAGGCTATCAAGTAACCCGATCCCTGACTTCTATTCTGCCCTCTTTGCTTTCTTTAAATTTGCACTTCTTTTTTCCCCATCATGGCTTTTACATTTTTCCCAGATTTTCCCACACCTCCCACTCTATCTACCCAGTGGAGAGATATGGAAATATTGATTCCCAATCCTCACTCAAAATGAATTCTGACATTTATTTCAACATGTACCACAATTAATCAATGATATTCATTGAGCACTTACTTTGGCAGAGCAAAGTAATAAGTACTTGAGAGAATACAATAGAGTTGGTAGACACAATCCCTGCCCACAAGGAGTTTACAGCTTATAGGTGCTTATAGTTGTTTTATCATAAAGGAACCTAGTGTTTCAAGGTAAAAACTCATGTGCTAGAAAATTGAAATGGAGTGCAAATTTAGAAACATTCTGTGCCATTCATCTTCATTCATCCAATCGCATTTGAGTGCTTACTGTATGCAAAGCACTGTACGAAGTACTTGGGAGATTACTCTCAAAGTGTCACAGGTCAAGGACTGCCTGCGCAAACTCCTTCCCTAACACTACTGCAACTATATTTAGCCCAGCAGCTTCGGTGGAAGTTAGAGTAGTAAATTATTGTGCGGGTTATAGACGCTGTTGTCCAAAGTGTCTTAGTGAGATCCCATTATGGTTGACGTGGGCCTGCCTGGGCCAGGGCTGGCTGTGGCACCTGTCCCCTTCCTCTACCTACTGTGAAAAAGATTTTTAGTAGAATGTTGATCATTCAGATTTAGGAAAGAGTAAAAGCAGGTGCAAAGGGGGGTTAGGAAGTATGTGGTGGGGAAAGAAATCCCAAATGTTAGAATTGCTTTCCATGTGATGCCTGGCATCTATCCTGAGCATCCGTTTGGCTCAGCATTACAGTTGCAATGACACAGGCAGGAATGTTGAGTGTGAGTACAGGTAGAAGGTTGGCTTGGGAGGAATGGAGCCAGCAAGTTGGGGGACAGTGGGAGAAGACAGCATATATGAGTATTATAGGGTCAGAGGGTGGAGCGCTCTAAACCTGATTAGTAAATAGCTTTTGTTTGATGCAAAGAGGCACACAGACTCAATGGAGGGTTTTGAGGAGGGAGAGACATTTGGCTGCTTCAGGAAGATGATCCCTGAAGCAGAGTGTAGGAAAAAAAGACTGGAGAAGCAGTGAGGAGGCTCACTGCCAAAAACTGAATCTATTTAAAATCACTTGCCACCACCCAATCAAAAAATTCATGCAATTCTATGGCAATATGCCCATCACAAATAGAATAGAATCTATAGTGTTCTAAACCAGGTCTTCCATCTTTTCTGGATTTGGGGGTAGACGTTTGGTAATGCATTTTGTCCTTCACCTTAAGAGTAGGTATTCAGTTAGCTAAATAAAATGAAATTTTAGGAAAGCCCCGGCTTGTTGATTGTACAACTAACTGAACTGATTAGTGATCAAAATATTCTTAAAAGAAGTACACATACATTTTTGTGACCCTCTAGAGACTGGAAATGACAGTGGGGAAGAAATATGCCGAAAGGCCAAATGGAAAGCGAATAGCACCTATTCTAGCTTAAAAGCTCTCCAAAATATATAAGGAAAGGAGGTGTGGGGAAGGGAAGAGAGATTTTTAGTTATGCTTTTCAGGCAATTTGACTCTATATTGATTCTATGAATTGATTCTGCATTTTATCCTACACCGACAAAAACTGATGAAGTTCTCTACAGACAAGGGCTTTTTTTCCCCTGCTTTAGCAACCTTAATAAGGAGGTTGACTACAGGAAGGTACTGAAAAATTGAGGTGCAAACTACACACAGTGTTCATGGATGATTTGTCATAAGTTACCTGGTAAGATCATTATGTTTCTTGGAAAGGAAGATAATATATATTTTGCTTCCATTTTACAAGTGGCTGAGTTCAATAGCAGTATCCAACCCTTTGTATATAAACATTAAAGGGTGTTCACTGCAACTCAACTTGAGTGACAGGAAATACAAGAATGATTAAGAGTGGGATACCCAGGCAGCTACTGTAATAATACTGTAATAAGACCTTTGTTTTTGGTCGAAACCAATTTTTACATAAAACAGTGGGGGTTTCATAAAAATCATCACCCAAATCTCATCCTACATACAGTACCATCTCTAGCATTCAAAATGTTTAGGGTCATATTTTAGATAATCAAATGTTTTTGGTAACTGAGAAGGGAGGTAGGCAAACTGAGAACTAAACATAAATGTATTGCATAAGCTTTTTCTGAAGTTTGAAGTACTGTGCGAAGGGGAAAGAATGAAAGGGAAGAAGGTTCTTCAGCCAAGCCCCATTCTGAGTCACAGAGACGACTTTGGAGAGATATGGAAATATTGATTTCCAATCCTGACTCAAAATGAATTCTGACATTTATTTCAACATGTACCACAATTAATCAATGCTATTCATTGAGCACTTACTTTGTCAGAGCAGAGTAATAAGTAATTGAGAGAATACAATAGAGTTGGTAGACACAATCCCTGCCCACAAGGAGTTTACAGCTTATAGGTGCTTATAGTTGTTTTATTATTTAAATAATACTATACTCTTCTTCTCCTACTCATAACCTTTAATGTCTGTCACCTCTTGTAGACTGTAAGCCCCTTGTGGGCAAGTATTGTGCTTTCCAACTCTTTTATATCGCACTTTCCTAAGAGCTCAATACAGTGTTCTGCACATAGTAAGTGCTCAATAAATACCATTAACTGCTCTGCACACAGAGTGAATAAAATGTCATTAATAGTAAAAATGGAAAAATTCCCAGGAAAAATGTAATGAAATAAAAATCCCAAATGATGGTCCCTGTTTAATGGGGGCTGAAGTGGGAGGACCACAGCTTACCAACACAAGGAACACAGCCTTCAGGTTGGTGGCTTGGACAAAACGGCAGCAATGGCAGACAGGTCAATCTAAGGCACAGCAATGGGAATGGGGAAAGTATAGGCTTCAATCAATCTGACGGGAGGCAGAACTCAAACAATGCCAGGTGATGCAGGGAAAAACTGCAGCCACAAATCCAAACAAGATTTTATAGAAGAAAGTGCTGATCAGACGTCGGTTTTCCTAATCAGACCTGCTCCGAAACTGTCTCCATCAGTGATATCAACCTTGGACACAAGGGGGGCTCACTTCAACACTCATGTTTGGCCACCTTTTTCCTCCCTCTCTCTCCTTCTCCCCTTTCTCCTCAGATTCCCTGAGGAAAATTCACCCTCTCAACTTCTCTGTTTCCCAATCTTTACTCCACCTCAGTCTCAAGGTAAGGAAAAGCAGGTAGAGGAATCAATCTTTTTCCCCCACAATCTCTCCTGAGGAAGGGATTCATTTGGATCACATCAATGGTCATAAAAGGCAGTCTCCTACATATCATCATCCTCACTTCTTACCATTTCAAAGACTCCTCCGTTTTTGAAATGACAGCTGGACTTTGTAACTGACTGCTTCTTGGGACAGCAAAGCACCTTTAAGGATCAATCAAGTAGGAGCTTCTGTTAAGTAATCTTTCACAAGAATAGACAATTCCTAAGGGAAACCGGTAAAGGAAAGAGAGGTGTATTGATCTCTCAACAGAGCCTTATTACCAGGAGGCATAACCCCTCATTGGAATATTTCCTCCGCGTATTTATTAAGCTTGTGTTTTAGTGTTTTGCCACAAACCACCTGTGTATTAGAGAGTCATTCTAAAGACAAGTTTAACAGTTTTGCTGAAACGACTGTTTCAGTCTCTAGCACTTAAAGTTTCAAATACAGCTTTAACATTACATTGGTTAGGAGCTACACTGATTTGGGCACAGTTTTATGAATGCTCTTTGGCAGCAGGCTAAAAACTGCTATTCGGAAGTGATTTGTAGATTCAGCAACATATCACTGTCACTAAAGAAGAATTAGTAGCAGATGACATATAGGCTACTATTTAAGCACTTATTCTTCTACATCTCCATTTTTTCTTTCCCTCCTTCCTGCTGGAATTTATTTTGTGTCCATCTCCCCCATCAGTCTGTATGCTCCTCAATATGTCTTCTATCTCTACTGTACTCTCCTAATGGCTCAGTTGAAGGGGTGCTCAGTAAACATTACTGATTGATGTTCAGCTTAATAGCAATAGTTTATGCCCTGCTTTTTTTAGCACTGGGCTGAATTCTCCCCTTGGAAACTGGGAATGCAGACTCCCTGGTCAACCAAAAGAAAGAGAAACTGCCTAAGTCCATTCTTTGATTTTCTCCCTTTCCTGGGAAAGAATGAGTGGAACAACTGACTGCTCGCAGGACACAAATCATTGGGCTTTCCTTGCACTCTCATTCCGTTCGTCTCAAAGTCTATCCCATAAGTTGATGTGGCCACAGTTCGCGACAGGGACCAGCACGCTTTCTAACCCAAGCTGCACGCTGTCTTAGACACGTTCTTTGAGGGCCTACATATTTAGGGGATACATATTCACTGCAGGCAAGCCAAGTGCTGCTACCTATGTGTCTTGAGCAAAGGGATGACGACTGTTGTCCCCCAACCAGCCCCACTTCCCCTCTTCCCTTCATGGTGTTAATGTGCGCTGGCTGCAAGCCTGGCTGATGTACAGAATCAATATCTCCCTCTCCCATAGCTGAAGAGTAAAGGGTGCTATTTAATCCAGAAAAAATATGGAAAGCTGATGCGACGGAGTCTCCAATCATAAATAACAGGCAGGCCTTGGTCCTGTGATGAAGATTTCAGGACCAAGAACATGCACAAAGGAATAGTTTATACTGCTAGTCATATGCTCTGTGCCATTCTCACTCTCTCCTCCCTGCTGGGGTGATGGATACCCAAGTGAAGAGGCAAGCAGGGGTGCAGTCTATTACAAAATGCATGTAAGAATTCTACATACAAAACACGCTTACAGCCAAAGTGATTGATTGATGGATTGAAAAGTGACCTCAACATACGATTATGTGAAAAGGGATGGGAGGTCCATGAACAACATAGAACTAAAAAGTCATGCCTTAGAAAAACAGAACAAGGTCAATTTCAGGAAAATTGACTACTATTATTAAAAAGGCTACAAATTAGTACATCTCCCGGCACAAAGCCTATTCATACTCTCTGCAGATTATCATAAAACCTCAAGAAGTGTGATGCGATCAACACCAAAGAAACCGCATCTCTCCCAAAGCATGTGAAATTCTACATTGTCAATTTCATTGCTTTTATTCCATGGATTGAACAGTTTACTCACTTACAACATGGCCCATCAATACATTTATATGTTCATCAACCCTAAGCAATCTTAATAGTTCTCTTAAGCTTTTTCCAACCTTCTGGAACTAAACAGTAAAATTGTAAAAAAACAGGTTTTTATTTTGTAATGGTATTTAAGTGCTTACTATGTGCCATGCACTGTTTTAAAGCACTGGGGTAGATACGAGGTAATCCAGTTGGACACAGTCCCTGTCCCACGTGGAGCTTCACAGTCTTAATTCCCATTTTAAAGATGAGGGAGCTGGGGCACAGAGAGGTTAAGTGGCTTGCTCAAGGTCACACAGCAAAGTTGTGGAGCCAGGATTAGAACCCACGATCTTCTGACTCCCAGGGCCCTTGCTCTATCTGCTATGCCATGCAGCTTCACTCAGATGTTCATTGCACTTGAAAATAAATAGCTACCTCCATCTGTAGTGATTTCTGTCATGTGTAAGTATCATGAATTAGAGAATACCAAGTGAATAATGTATATCATAGTGCTTTGTTTCCATTTTAAACAGTCGGTGATACCGCTGTTTATCATCCTGTACAGCTGTCCACAACATTCATTTGAGAAGAGGAGGCTATACATTGGTTTAAATCCAAAACGCTTGCTGTTCTTCTGTAACGCCTGTCATTTGTCAGTCTCCTCAGTGTTTCACAGCTTTTATTTTCTGAGCCGTTTGAGGAACTGCTTCCCAAACTTTCTCTCCATAATCTCTAAGGAGTGTGTGAAAAGGTAAAGTTCTGAAGCTCGTTCAAATACAGCCATAGTAAGAATGGAATAAATTTATCCTCAAGCCTTTGAACGTTTAGGACGGAGGGAGTGTAAAGAGTTCTCCATATACTGTTCCTGGCAATGGTTACATACTTGAATGGTTTTAAGAGGAAGCACCGCAGTAATGCAATTTCAGCCATCCTGGTTCTCAAAAGGATATAATTTCATATTGTATCATCCATTTTTTGCTGTTTTAGGTCTATTTCTCTCAGAGATTACAAGCTATAACTTGTAAAAGATGCAGATAATATATGCCATTGTGCTAAATTAAAGCATTTCATAAATGTCATCTGAATGGCACAACTATACAATGTGGTCATTTTGTAATTTTCAGCAAAATTAATATAGTGATATTAACAAGATGGTGTTTGGACTTTATTAAAAATAAAAGGTTTCAGATTAGCATATTTTATACTTTGCAACATGACCAAATGTATCATCTGTATCAACTGTAAATGTTGCGTGGAAGACATAATTTTAGAAAATGCACAGACTTTGTTTCATTTTTGGAAGTACCTGTTTTAATTTTACCAAAATTATGAAAATGACTATGGATTTTAATGAGTGCCATTTCAACTCACAACCTTGGGGATTAACTGTGAGCCTCACGTGGGACAACCTGATTACCCTGTATCTACCCCAGCGCTTAGAACAATGCTCGGCACATATTAAGCGCTTAACAAACACCAACATTAACCTTGCACTTACCAATCGCTCCTCCCAACCCCCTACCTACATTTGGGCAAAGGCAGTAGCCCTGCACTCAATTTTCACCCTCAATCTGATAGCCCCATTGACGTAGCTAGAGGCCAGAGCTTAGGGGCTTTTTGTTCCCTAGCCTTCTTACACAAAGCTTGCCTGCAGGACCAGGGGCCTTTGACTGCTGCCTCGGCTCTGCAGTTGTGAGTGCTGCTTTGGAGGGCACACATCCTAAAAAATGTCCACTGAGATGCAGCAAAGACTCCAGGAAGGAGGCAGGGAAAGGCCTCTCTTCCCTCAACGACCAACAGTCTAAAAGAGGTGACACACTCACTATATGATACGTAGAGGACAGGAAGTAGTCCAGAGTTATTTGTAATTGTTCAAGAAAAGGAGTGCAACACTTTAGTCTCCACTTTACATCCAAAGAGATGTCAACAAAATACTTTCCCTGAGACTGAAGTGAGCGCTCCCACTGACTTCATCTTCCTTCTTAAGTCTCCCTCTATGTCCCTGCTATACACACTCTTTGCAACAGTTCAAAATGGATGCTAAAGAGGATCCTGGGTTGGAGCAGGGAGCAACTGAAAGAAGCAGCATGGCCTAGTGGAAAGAGATGGGTCTGAGTGTCAGAGGACCCGGATTCTAATTCTGACTCTGCCAATTGCTTGCCATGTGACCTTGGCCAAATCACTTAACTTCTATGGGTCTCAGTTTCCTCAACTGTAAAATGGGGGTCCCTCCTACTTAGACTGTGAGCCCCATGTGTGAATGAGTGTGTCCAACCTGATTTACTTGTATCTACCCCTGTGCTTACAATAGTGCTCAACACATTAGGAAGCATTCCATAGATGCAATCACGATTATGATAAATTATTGTTGTTGATAATAATTTTAAAACAAGAGAATGTTGGTGAGAAACAGGAATGCCTACCACAGGAGGCCTGATCATGGTCTCTTTGGGGCTACTGGTGTCAAGGGCTTCTTGGTTACTGCACAGGAAAGGTGGGAATCCTGATAAACAGGAATTGGTCATTTCAGTAGGGATTTAACCAAACCAGACTCCTCTTGGCAGAGGGGCCAATCAACTTCATTAGGTTGAGAGGCAGCCTTGTAGGTAAATAAGCTACTCTCTTGATACATTCACACTTTTAGGTCACTAGGATCTCTAGTTGGAACCCAGACAGTGCCCTAAAGCAATACAGTATTGAACCCTAATGTCCCAAAGAATTAATCAACTCCCAAAGTGCCCAACATACTTCCCCTCAGGCATGGCTTACTTATCTAGAAGGATCTGGCCTAATAATTCACATTGACAAGTGAATGGATTTAATTCACTCAAGGATAAAGTGAGTATGGATTCAGAGTGAAACAGATGGGTGGTACTGAACCAATATACACACTTTTTATTCAAGTTCAAGCCTTGAGTAGCTTAGAAATTCTTTCTACTGCTATTTATGATCTTGACTATGAGTACAAGCATATTCTTTCTAGACAAGTCACACATTCACTTCTGGAAGCTCCGTGATATTTACTGATGAAACCAGTTCTGAGTAGATGTGAAAGCACTGATGAACTGCAGGAAATGTTAAATTATGCAGAGCAAGTGTATTCTGCCCTGTTTCTAACGTATTTCTTTGAAAATTAACATTGTGATGGGACAATTAATTTTCATGAGCAGGGTCCTTATTCCTTATGATTCTATCTTCCATGGGTCAGACCTGGAAACATTTCCTTCATTGATGCCTTTCTATTTCAACTAATTCATTTCAGCCCTTAGTCTCCTGCCTTATTAATCTATCCTTTAATGTCTCTTAATCATTTCTCTCTGAGCTGGTGCTATTTGCAGCCCTCTATTGATGCCTGATTGAGCATTACCATCAACCATTCCTCTCTATTTATAGTCCCAACTACAATTTCAGGTTTCAGCCAACTTTTGGTTTTCTTCATTGATTGTTTTTTCATTCCCAGTCTGCTTTTAATGCTACAGTTGGGACTGCCAACTTCTAGAAAACAGTATAAGAACATGATCCAGATTTAATACCATAGGGTTGGGGAAGCTTTTAAGTCCCACAGGAAATTACACTCACTGATGGAGGGATTCAAATGAAAGACTGAAGGCACTCATTCTTGTCCCCAAGTCCTTCCTCTTGTTTCCACTGGCCATTGCTGGTCCAGCTGGCCTTGAAAGAGGTCTGGTGGCCTCACTGGGCCAATTACCAACTCAGTTTATTCAACTATGACTGGTCATTGGGCAATCTCCCCTTGCACGCTTTCTGCTAGCAGGCTTCCTAGTGATCCAAGTATGCCTCCAAGCAACAATTATTCACATCTGTAGTCTATTATTTTCCCTCTGTGATACTTCTCATAAGCATCTGAGCTCATGAAAATATGAACACTACACACATTGCTTCCAGTGTGTGGCTCCAGTTCCAACATGGGAAAATTTTAATTTTATGATCCCGATAACAGTCAAGCACAGGCACACAGCACCTTGAAACCATAAAGGATGCTCCTTTCTCCACTTCGCAATGCTTCTACTCTGCATGAGTGATCCTTTCTTGACCTTGGTTTAAGATTAGGGACTTGGAGTGCAACAGACACCTCTGCGTGGTCACTCCCCAAAGACAAGCACTTAAATGAGAGAATGAGACATCCCTCAAGGGAATATGGTGCAGTCATGCAAAATCTACTTTTTTTTCATGTGACTACTGCCAAAGGAAAAGTTCCCTACTAGAATACAGAGTACCCTGCAAAGGCACAGAAGTGATTTGGGGCTGGCTTGTGTCCTAAATTATTACAACAAAATGGGATTTGAACTACTGCCTAATTTCCCAGTTTGTTCCCTAATAATATTATGTATTTGAATCCCATGCATCTCAAATATGTCCTTGGACTCAATTTTATAGTTTATAATCCTATCACTGTGGACAACTTTTTGGAGGCTTTTCTGTTTTCACCTCAAACAATTCATTGTGATGTTTATTACCAAATGGCTCTTTTTTAAATTCAAGAAATCCTTGAAGAACTCACAATGCACAGATTACGGTGGACATGTGTAATGCTTAAGTGTTTCAGGGACAGCCTTCACAAAGGACTGTAGGGGGACAGAGAGGGGAAATGAGGTGAGGTGGGGAATTTGTTATGCGCTAACTCTGCGCGAGGCACTGTTCTGAGCAATGGGGTAGATATAGGCTAATCAGGTTGGACACAGTCCATGTCCCAGATGGAGTGCAGTCTTAATCCCTTACTCCCCATTTTACAGATGAGGTAACTGAAGCACTGAGAAGTGAAGTGACTTGCCCTAGGTCACACAGCAGACAAGTGGCAGATCCAGGATTAGAATCTAGGTCCTTCTGGGGCCCAGGCCCATGCTCTATCCCTTAGACCACACTTGCCATTGTGATCATTGTTGGCCTTCCTCTTTAACCTGGCCTAGCAAAACATTCTGAACTGCAGTAGCAGCATCATTGAGAAGCTGCCACTCTGCAATACTTGCTTTCTAGCTAGCCTAACCAACCCACTCTGAGGTCAGAAGACATTCTCACAGAGGATCTGTAAGTAGTTGGCTCTTCTTACTCCCGACTATCCTAGTCTTTTTAGGTATTCTAAGAATAATACTGCATTCTCATGAAATACAGTATTATTCTTGTAGCTCCTAATATAAAGTGTACTCATTATTCTAGATAAAAACCCCATGCTTCCTTAGTACAGTGCTAAGCACTTAGTATGGGGCTTTGCACACAGGAAGCACTCAAATATGATTGAATGAACTGAATGAAAGAGACAAAGTCACACAGAATAAGTAATAAATCTTTCAGGCGTTCACCATTGGACAGTGGATCACTAGAGGCTAAAGTCAAAGTTTCCAACCAGGGTGCTGTGGCGCAACATTGTAATAATAATAACAGAGGCATTTGTTAAGTTCTTAGTATGTGCCAGACACTGTTCTGAGCGCTGGAGTAGTTACAAGTTCATCAGGTTGGACACGGTCCCTGTCCCCCATGGGGCTCACAGTCTCAAACGCCATTTTATAGGTGAGGTAACTGAGGTCCAGAGAAGTGAAGTGACTTGCCCAAGGTCACTTAGGGAACAAGTGGCCGAGCCAGAATTAGAACTGGGATTAGGATTGTTTTACTGGGTGCCAAGCATTGTGCTAAACATTGGGGAAGATACAAGATAACCAGGATGGACACAGTCCCTTATCCTCTTGGGGCTCCCAGACTATAGAAGGGAGTAGGATTTAATCTCCAATTTACAGATGAGGAAACTGAGGTGGAATCCAGGTCTTCTGACTCCGATGCCTGTGCTCTTTCCACTAGGTAACACTGCTTCTCAACTTGATGGGGCAATTAACTAAGTGTGATCTGCCAATCCTGGGGGTCACTGTGGTTTATTTCACTGAACAAATATGCCTGCTTCTGAATATGTTTGCACATTTGCAGTGTGAACTCAAAGATGAGGAACAGTTGGCAAACCATGGTTTAACAATTTCCACCTCACCTTCCTTGCTCCTGTGGGTTTGGTTCAGTTAGCCAGAATGTGAATAAGGACAGCAGACTCTAAACTCGTTGTGGACAGGGAACATGTCTATGAATTCTGTTCTGCTGAACTCTCCCAAATGCTTAGAACAGTGCTGTTCCCACAGTAAGAGCTCAATGAACATTACTGATTGACAGGTATTTTTCTAAATTCACCTCTAAGTATCTCTGAACAGAAAGCTGTAACAAGTGTTTGTTCCTGTTATGTTATTATTCTTATAATTAAGTCAGACACTGGGGATAGAGCCGAGCAACAAATAGCTGATAGGTTTTCCAATATTCACTAGTTTCCGCTACAGTTTCCTCATTTCAGGTCTCTTTCTATATTCTGTTCTGATCTATGTTTACATTTCCAACCTCTTAAAAGTACACCATGGAATATTAACTAATCCGTGTCTCCTCGTGTGAGGAAAAATATATATAGTAATTGTGTAAAGGGTCAGCTCTACAGATTTACAGAGAGAGGAGACATTTCCTCATACCCATTTTGGAGATACTAAGCAGGTCTTATACCCAGGATCTGTCCACAGTGGCATATGGGGACATTTGGGCTGCTGGAGGTGTGGTAGATGTGGGAAAGAAAATGGGCTCTTAATGTGATGTAGTCATCAGGGCTCTTAGAGGTGCTTTGGTATTGCAGAGAACCAGAACAGCCACAGACCCTCAGATTTAAGTATTTGCTTTTGACAACCACTGCTGAATAGAATCAGTGGTGGGGAGGGAGGGCATTTTTGTTGTTGTCACTTATCTAGAAATACACTAACACACATACTATACAAAATCTTTAAAGAGTGGCCATATCCTTTCAAGAGTTGCTGCAGAAGCATAAACATTTCTGTAGGATCATACCAGAAGGGTAAAATGCTGAATGTCCATAGTTTAAATCTTCACACAGGTACTGCTCATGAAAATGCTCTGCCCTGGCGTATACTTTCTAAATAACTTCGCTAATGAAGAATCATTCCCTAGATCACATCCTGACAGACTCACCTTTTCACAAAGGAGACTACTATTCCTAGTTCCGGTTTCGTCACAGTCACAGGGTTTGCAAACATCTCTGGCTGAGGGATTTGCACCCACTGGTCGGAACAGATAATCCTTGCACAGCTCACAGTTTCTTCCTGCATCAGGAAAAGGTTATGCATTATGGCTTCCAATTCATTAAAATCAGCCGCATAATTCAAAATTAAAGACTGTATTCCTTTGAGAGAATTCTATAATTTTCAGGACGTCCATTTTAATGCACCTTTCATCTCTACCTGCCAATTTAGTGATCCAGAGCATATGAAACAATGAACCTGTTACAAACTGTGTTTTACTTCATTAAACTTCCATCTGTTATATAATACCACTCTTCTATAAAGCAACGCTTTGCAAAGGCCTATACATTTTTTAAATAATTAGTTTGAAACCTAAAACTTTTCTCCATTTATGGTGCCAACAAAGTAATCTAGATTAAGCATGCAAATTCTCCATGTGAGTGGGATGCAAAGTTCTACATGCTAGATAGCAAATGGATATTTCACTTTAAAAAAAATTTGATCTTTTTGGGAAAATGTTTCAGGGGAAAGGTGAGCAGGCCGCAGGAATGGGGTAAGAATCCAGGAGCTCCCTTATCACCACACCGGAAGCCTGAGATCCAGTAGAGAAGCTGCCTCAACCCCATTCCATCAGAATTTCCCTCCTATCCCCGCTCATGCCTGGGAATTGTAAGAAGTCCCCAAAGCAGGAAGTCTTCTCAACTTATAGAATATTGGGAAGGCCAAAGCTGAAACCCTGACTGCAAGGAGCCCGAAACTCTGCTCCTCTAAGTTTTTGTTTTATCTTGCCTTCTCTCCCCTTTATTCTTAGCTTGGGAATTGGAACATTTATTTTCCCCATCCAATACTAGCACAGTAGTTGGCACCCAGCAGGTGCTAAATAAATACTGTTACTACTATTCAAATTAATAGTATATCACTTGGAAAAAAAATCAGTGGGCCCAGTGAATATTGCTCTTACAAAGACTGGAATATAACAAATACAACATTTGAGGGAAAGTAAACTTTACCACAATAGTTGCCAATAATGAACTGCACCTTCAATTGAATTAAAATCTAGACGTTTAGAGGTGCACCACAGCCTCAGTGAAGCATATATTCACCATTTCACAAACTGGAGTACACAAGAAACAAAACAAGAGCCCATTTAAAAGTCACCACCAGGAGAACTGCTGATGACAACCAAATGGAGATGTCCTATTTTTAGATGTACAGCTTAGATAGAAGACTCCAGGTTCTGCTCTCCAGGCTCTTGGTTCAAGTCCTCATTCACGTTCTGTGGTTCCCATCTTGCTCTCCTTGTCTCTTTGGGGTAATAACCAGGGATACAGCCCAGCAGAAGGCGTCGGTGCCAGAGGTCAGTCAGCTTACATAGGACCAGAGCCCACTTTTTTTTTTTAATGGTATTTGTTAAGCACTTACTAAGTTACAGGCACCCTATTAAGCTCTGGGGTAGAAGCAAGCTAATCAAGTTGGACCCAGTACATGTCCTACATGGGGCTCACCATCTTAATCCTCATTTTAAAGGTGCAGTAATTGAGGTATAGAGAAGTTAAGTGACTTCCCAAGGTTAGCAAGCAAGTGGTGGAGTCAGAATTAGAACCCAGATCCCGTGACTCTCAGCCATGTGCTCTTTCCACTAGGCCATGCAGTTTCTTTGGCATTCCTCAATTAAACCTTCTCCTGGCTCATGGCTCCTGGAATAGATTGCCCAACAGTTGTCTATTCCAGGTCTCTTTATGAGGTTTTGAACCGAGTGTAGTGAAGTATTTCATAAGGCACGCAGGACTCTACGTTCGTCTTTGAACCTCGTCTTTCTTTTGTCAAAGTTCTGTTAATGATGGAAAACCCATTTTACACTACCTAGAAACATTGTTTTCTGTGCTTCTGAATCAAGTGTTTGTTAAATTGTAGTAATAAATTGCCTCTCAAAATTTAAGTTTAAAATGTAAGATATTTTGGTGAGGTTCTGGTATGGGTTTGGTGGTAGATTTACTTGTACAGGAGTTATTTTAAATGCTCCCAATGACACATGATCAAAATAAACAGTGCATACAGTAGACCAACATTATCTTTTTGTATATATATGAACAAATTGTAACCTCGTCTTAGCACTCAGATTGGTGTAGAGAAGGACATAGGCAGCAATCAGCTGAAAGATCCGGGGAATGGGGAGGGAGGGAGCAGAGGCCTATGGGCACTGAGTGGGAAAGATCAGCAGTGGCAGCAGGAAAAAGTTAAGTGAAAGCACAGCTGTTACAATTACTACCAGTTGGCCAGAAATCCTGGCACAGAACCTGAACGAGCCGATCCAGGAAACCCGCTGGCCAGCAACAGGGGTGACAGCAGGGAGCTCACAGTGAAGCACAGGGGTTGTAGCAAAAGAAGGGTAAATGAAATTGCAGCGGCTGCCTCTACCCTACCCTGCAGAATGGCCAGTTTCCTCTTCTGGCTCTGTTAGGATCCACTCCATGATTACCAGCCCATAGAAATGTGTTAGCAGCAGGAGCTAAAGCCAGTGTTCTTTCACTCACCTTTTTCTAATGTTCTTGCTCCTGTGATCCAATTGGTGTTGAGTGGTATATTTTCAGTCTCTTTCATTGGGGAGGGGAGGAGAGAGACTGAGAGCACAAGCGTGTGTACATCTGTGTGTATGAGTGTGTGTGCTGGCTTCAGCAAGAGGATTTCTTAGCATGAGGATAGATTTGAAGCTTGAAGTATATCTCCCTCTGTAATCTGCATCCCCAACCATCTCCTATCATGCCCAATTCTTCCCATCCTCTGCTTTTCCTGCCTGTCTCTCCCTCTCCTTCTCTTTTCCTTTCTTTTTTCAAATGGTACCTATTAAGCACTTCTTACAAACCAAAGCTCTGTGCTAAGCAGTGGGGTCGATACAGATAAACAGACCAGGCAGTTCCAGCCCCACTCAGGGGTGACCTTCTAAAATGTAAGGAGGGCAAGTATCTTATCCCCATTATACAGATTAGAAAACTGAAGTTCAGAAAGTTTAAGTGATATAACCAAGGTTTTTTGGCAGGCCATTGGCCGAGCTAGGAGTAGAAGCCAAGTCTCTCCACTATGTTACATCATCTTTCCACTGGATCACACTTCCTGGACAAAGAGAGCACAGGTTTTTCTGCTAGTTTTTGTACACAGTAAAGCCAACATGACTAATTTATTTTTTCACGCCATAGAGAATATTTGACTATTCTGTTTAAATAAATTCTAAATTGTTCCACTTCTTTCTAAGGCCTGCATAGAAAAGTAATTGTAGGTTGTACTATTTGCTAATTACCTGTGGTATTATGTTGACAGTTCTCACACACTCCTCCACCACCCCTATTATGCTCTTCAGGAAAAGGGTCCATTGTAATGTTATAATGGCAGCGTCTTGAATGGTTGTAGCACTGACACGGTTTACAATTAAAAGCCCGCACTTGGTCACCTTGATGAAAAGGCTTGTCATTAAATAGTGGTAAACAGCGATCACACTGGAATGAAAGGAAAAAAGCGGTTAATGTTGTTGCTATTTTTCTAGATTGATTTTTTTCATTATCAAACAATTGTAGTTAATGAACATAAATGGTGTGCAGACCCGTGCACTAAGCACTAGGGAGAGTACAATATAACAGAGTCGGTAGATATGTTCCCTGACCAAAAGACACTTACAGTCTAGAGGATATTGTGTGTGATATTAGCCACTTTTATTATTTGGTATAGTGGAATCAGGTAGTTTCATATAGGGACTCTGGGGAGGGAATGTGTCTGGTATATTGTACCCTCCCAAGCACTTAGTACAGTGCTCTACACACAGTAAGCACTCAAGAAATACAACTGATTGACTAAAATAGTCTTTATTCCCCCTTTGAAACAGGAAACATATTCACAAGGGTGAAGCCAGAACGGGCCTAGTAGAACCTCAGATAAGCACATTGTCTCTATGCTTCTCTCTTGACCACTACTATAGTTAGTTGTATTAAAAAAAAATCAATAGGATTTTAGAAGTGGTTAGGAGTTGGGTTGGGATTGTTAATACGACATTAGCCGTTTCTCATCCAGAACTCTAACATGGAACAAAGCTTGCTCACCTGTGCTTTGTCTGCCCTGGGGCCTTTCCCATTTTTTTTCTTGGTTCTGCTACTGTTTGAGTATCACTCTGATACCTAAAATCTGTTACCTAGGCATTATAAACCTGATTCTCCCCAGCTATGAAAGATAAATTCACCATGAAATTACAGAGGTGTGGTTAAACCCGCTTATCACTATTAATTTTAGTTTATCCTCCTTTTCTCCCCACAATAGTTCATTTTCACAACTTCAAAGTAAAAATTTAATTTGCAATTTGAAATATATTTTGTGTGATTAAAAGGACAAATTTTTAGAATGAAATACTGCTTTATGTAAAATATGCATTTCATCAGGATAGATTTATTTAAAACAAAAAGATGCTTTTTAAAAAAAAATCTAATACTGCAAAATCCTCAAAACTGAATTCTCAAAGCTAAAGATAATACAGTATTACTAACTTTTAATACCAAACATGAGTTTCTAGGAAGCCAAAGAAACACAGTGGGTTCCCTACTTGATATATTATTTCTTCTCCATTCTCCACTAGTGATTCATACCGAGCATTCATCCCGGAATAACTGGGTTGTAAAACACTGATCCGCAATTCCCAGTTCTTCACTAGGTCTAGACTAGACTGCAAAAATATTTTGCATTTACCAAAATCACTGCCATTCTGATTTAGTTCAAAACCAAGGATTCTGTGATGATATCATTTAGTGCCCTAAAGCAGTAACTGAATGTACCCACTGCAGACTGTAAACTCCTTGTGGGCATGGCTTTGTGGAAAGAGCACCAAGTTAGGAGTCAGAGGTCATGGGTTCTAATCCCAGCTCCGGCACTTGTCAGCTGTGTGACTTTGGGCAAGTCACTTAACTTCTTTGTGCCTCAATTACTTCATTTGTAAAATGGGGATTAAGACTGTAAAGCCCCACGTGGGACTACCTGATTACCTTATATCTACCCCAGTGCTTAGAACAGTGCTTGGCACATAGTAAGCACTTAAATACCATCATCATTATTATTACCAACTCAATCTATTGTATTGTACTTTCCCAAGTGCTTAGTACAGTGTTCTGCACATGTAAAGCACTCAAATATCACTGATTGATGGAATTGGGTAAATTACAATCCTCCCGACAAAGTTATTACACCTCTTCAGATTGTAAACTCCTTCAGGACAGGGATCATCATGTCTACCAACTCTATGGTTCTGTACTCTCACAAGCACCTAGGAAAGCGCTCTGCATACAGTAAGCGCTCAATAAAAACAATCAATTGATAGATGCCTAAGAATCCCGGGAAGTGCAATACTTTGTCTATTGAGATATGATGCAACATCTGCTATTTTGATAATGTGGCAGGCTGAACACCCAAACCTGGTCCCTGCCCTCTACTATCAATCAATCAATGGTATTTATTGAGCAAAGCGCTGTATTTAGCACTTGGGAGACTGCAATACACTCAAGTTGGAAGACCTTATCCCTGCCCACAAGGAGCTTAGAAATATCCTGGGGGAGACAGGCATGTATGAAAGAAGCCTGAAATGAAAGAACCTGAAAGAAACTTGAAGGCCGACTACAAAGCAAAAAGGAAACAAAGAAATACAACAAAAGCCCTTCATAGAAAATCGTTGAATTCTGCCAAATGAACTTGTACTTCATTTGTAAAATAAGAAGTGAGGCCAATTCCAAGTTAATGATGCATTTGGTAGAAACTGGAAAAAAAAAAAATTTGTGCTTGCTGCACAGTGGCAACAATTCCCTGATCTGAGCTTCCTTAGACTTGATTTTATTTTTGAAATTTATAGAATGAACAACTTCAGTCGACACACAGTATCTTTCCCGGGGTCATCTCTACTCTGATTTTACAATGGCAACATTAAATTTTAATCACTTGTCTGATTTCATCACTAGAGGTGAGCCCAGATAGCAGCATAGAAGAAGTCATTTTACCTCCAAAAAAGAAGCTTCACGAAAAATCTGATCCTTCATTAGTTGGGTTTTTTTTTACCACAGCACTGTATGATGTGCTTTGGAGTTTACAAAAGGGTAAGATGTGATCCCTAGCCTCAAGAAACCTACCATCTAGGAGGTTGTGCTAATTTTCACCATTAGATTTATAAACTTAATCCAAAACCTGAAGATTTGTATCTGAGGAAAAGTAAATGTCACAGTAAGATAACGGCCTACCAACTGCTGACCAAACGCTGATGTTTTTTCCACAGTGCCAGACGCCAGAAGCAATAGTTCAGAAGTTTCCATCATCAAAAAGGACTGGTTAAGCATTTCACCTAGTTACCAAAAAATGTTATCCCATATATAGAACAATTCAAATGTTATAGGAGGATCAAACCCAAAGCCCCATTAAATCACAGGGAAGTAAATATAAATGAACATTTTTACCACTCCACTTATTTTCAAGAATCCAAAGTCAAGTCTATTTTCAAATTCAATTTAGTTTGACCTACGATTGTGATTATAAAAGGCCTAATCACTATCAATGAATAGGAAATAAACTGTTCATTTTTTAGAGGTCAGTGTCATTAGTGAACGTGAATCTATTAAACAGCATCCTTGTGGCCTAAGAGAAGTAGAGCACATTCAAAAATCAGCAAATTGCTTTCTCATCAAGGGGAGTAGGCTTGAATATTAGAAATTTGAAAAGCCCCTCTTATAAAAATAATTTGTTCTCTGGCTCTATTCAGTAACTCTCATTTACCTTTGTACCTCAAGTTCAGGTGTAATCAGTTCTCAATTTCAGTCATAGTCATCATCTTCATAAATACAGACCCACTGGAGTCCTTCATACACTGTCACAGACATTCTCCTATCTGACACAAGCTTTCTTAATCACGAAGGAAGGGGAAGAGGCAGTGGCTTCCATGGAAACCACTGATGATAGTTAAAAAACCCAAGAGTCCACAAAAAAAAGTCTGGATTAGATGACCATCAATGCATTTTTGGTGCAAGACCATTTGCTATGGATTACTATGTAATTACACCTGGAAGATTTCAAAGCCATCATCATCCACTGCTGTAAAAAGGACAGAAATAGGTATGTCTTTATCTTTCAATGACTTACTACTTGGTGATTATTCTTTACACCCTGAAATTTCTCATGTAATTAAAGAATCTACAGATTGTGCAATATAAGCTACATATTCATATTCTTTAAAGATTGCCTTAAATGCTATTTCCCCTATCCTAATCCATTTTAATGTTTGTCTCCACCTCTTCAATGTTAGCTACTTGTGGGCAGGAAACTCTGTTGTATTACTCTCTCCCAAGCACTTGGTACAGTACTCCACACACAGTAACATCTAATAAATACCACTGATGGTTTAATGATTGGCCAAACCTGATCAGAAGCAGGAGCTGTTGATAAATGGGAGAAGAGGTAGGTAAAGGAGCCCAACTGACGAAAAGGATCAAAGTCAATTGTCATAAAATCCGTCATTTATTGAGCACTTACTGTGCGCTGGGTACTGTTCTAAGTGCTTGGAGGAGTACGGTGCAACAGAGTTGCTGATCATGTTCATTCAATAGTATTTATTAAGCGCTTTCTATGTGCAGAGCACTGTACTAAGCACTTGGAATGAACAAGTCGGCAACAGATAGACAGTCCCTGCCGTTTGACGGGCTTACAGTGTAATCGACTGTTCCCTTCCTACATTTATTGTTAAGCCCTTACTAGGTGCCAGGCATTGTTCTAAGCACTACGGTAGATAGAAGGTAATCAGGTTAGAAACTGTCCATGTTCCACATGGGGCTTAAAGTCTTAATCCTCATATTCCAGAGAGGTAACTGAGGCACAGAGAAGTTAAGCAACTTGCCCAAGGTGACACAGCAGACAAGTGGCAGAGATGGGATTAGAACCCAGGTCCTTCCGACTTCCAGGCCCTTGATCTATCCACTAGGCTGTGTTACTTCTCATAGATTCTTATAGACTCTTTTCCTTATTGGAATCTGTCAAGGTGGAAACAACATGTCCAGTAAAGTGATCTGCCTGAAGTACCTACTCAGGATCCTGATGACAAAGAGAACAATGAAAGGTTTCTATTTTAGAAACAGGCTTAGGGATCTCTTAAAACTCATTCGTGTCTCTGGTTATAGTTGGAAGAGCCGGGATTATAGAGTCAAAGTCTGAGACCCTTCATTAAAGACTAGGTGACCTCTCCAGAGGAAAGCACACTCAAACCCTCTTGCCAGGAGCTGTCCATTGGTAAGATTTGTTTTGTTCAATGCTGTAATGTGAACTCTAGATCTGGCTTTGGATCAAAAATGAGTAATACTTTTATGCGTCATCTTGCATGGAGAATTCTTCAATCAATTTACCAAGCAAAAAGAAATCTATGAGGAAACTTGTATCAGGACACAGATCTAGATTTCCATCTATATTAAATGTGTGCATTTCTTAATTTCTGGTATTTTTCTGTTTCTAATTCCCTCAAATTTCCATCAAGATGTTCAAAATGGTAATTCTTTATGTCCAAAGAACATTATTTTGCATGCTACAGTTTTTCCAAGGATTTCTGATTTGTTCCAAAATAGTTGTCTAAAATTAAGGGTTTTTTTGGCCACATTCCTTTCCTTGACCCCAGCCCACTACATCTTCTAATCTACAAAATACTTTTTGAGTCAGAATCACTACTCTTAAGCACTACACTGATTTGTTGTAAAAAAAATAGAATATTGAACCTCAATAGTTCTTTAAGTATAGGGATTTAATTCTCAAAACATGCCTTTCCTAAAATATTTCAACATTTTATTAAATATTTACTCAGGCAGCCACTGATAATGACTTTATAGGCCATGGGGAAGCAGCATGGCCTAGTAGATAGAGCACGGGCCTGGGAGTGAGAAGGACCTGGGTTCTAATTCTGGCTCTATCACTTGTGTGCTGTGTGACCTTGGATGAGTCACTTTACTTCTCTGGTCCTCAGTTACCTCAACTGCAAAATGGGGATTAAGTTTGTGAGCCCTATGAAGGACAGGGACCGTTCCAATCCGATTCACTTGTATCCACCCCAGCGCTTAGTACAGTGCCTGGCACATAATTAGCACTTCGCAAATGTCACAATTACTATTATTAGAAAATGACTTATTACTTTCAATAATAATTCCTTTCCAAATTTTGGTTCAAGTAATTTACCATAGAATCCATGATATTTGACTTTCTAATTGTAAGGGAGCTATGAGATTATTAATTCCACTAATTTGTGTTGACTCTTTAGTGACAATTTTTGCCTACTTTCCTTTCTAGGATATCTTCAAGCAGGAAACTCCAACTTTGCTTGTGCATAAAACAAAAAATGTACACATTTAAGAAAAAGAAAAAGATTTCACTAACCTTTCCAGTTTTTCAACCATCACAGAACCACAGTAGAGCCCTAAAGGAATTCACAGGCCTTGTTCATAGTAATTTAATCCCTAGAGAATCAATTATACTTATTAAGCACTTGCTGTGTGCACAGCACTGTATTAAGCATTTGTGAGAGTACAATATAATGGAGTTGACGGACACATTCCCTACCTAAAAGTTTACAGTCTATAGGACAAGCTAATACCGGATTATAAAATATTTCAGGAAAGGGACCAAGTCTCAATTATGTTCTGCAAAGCATTGTACTCTCTTGTAAAATAGTAGCTACTTAATAAATACTAGTGTGAGATTACTCTATATGTGTCATTAATAATTTGCTGGCCACAACCAAGAAACATTGAGTAAGCCCAAACAATCACATCGGACAAATTCACTTGTAATTTCAAAGTTTACTACCATCACTATATTGGAATATAGACAATTTTTATAGTCTTGAATCTGATCTCAAAGAATGAATTCAAGCAAAGGCTTATCAAAGATAAGTGCTTTCATAATGAGGTAAAAAGAAGATGAACTGCCTTACCCTTTACTCACAAAATGTGTAGCAAATATTCTCAGCAGTATATGAGTTGCCTAGAAACAAGCTATGAAAATAAATGTTGATAGAAAAATGAAAAGTGATGTGGAATTAGCTCTCCACATTTCAATATATGTTTACCTAGTTTGTATTTACTGTTCAATGAAAATATTTAGCAAATATCTTTTCAATCTATAACTGAAAAGTAAAATCGTGTGTTAAGAGTTTACATGCAATAGCTCTGATCGCTCCTCAAATGTTCTTGATCGCAGGGCTGAAAGTCCATCCAAGAAGCCCTGCGAATCACAGGAGAACTTTAAAATACTGTCACTCCCCTTCCTTCCCAGATATATTTCTACCTTTATGAAAACTCATCCAGACTCAAAAGTCCTAGGGCAATTTTTGAAATTCCACTGGGAGTGTTGGTGAGTAAAACTGGGTGGACCCTTGAAATGCTATTTAGAAAGAATCAGCAGGGCAAGAAGAGGCAGGATATCTCCTGAGTCGGCTGAAAAGGAGGGAAATGTAGATATAGGCAGAACATTGAGGAAGAGAAGATTGATGATCTATTGTGACCAGTTAACCCAAGTTTTATTCCTACCTGAGTGTGAGGGGGAAAAAAATGTAGAATTGGGGAGCAGATTGTTTCAGGAGTTCTCTGGGAACAAGAGAACTTTGGGGAAAGGAAGACATTGATTAAGAGTGATTTGGAAGTAAGATGTGAAATCTGCTTCTATAAAGACTGTGGAAACAGGAAAAGGCACATGTCAGTTAGAGGGGATTACTTAGAAAGTTGAAACAATGGAAAATGCTTTTTACAAAAGCAAAGCTCATTTATAGGGCCAGACAGGCCTTAGGTCAAAAGAGGAGATAGTGGGGCACAATTCCACAAAGGAGTACTGGCATTAAAGAGCAAATAGCTTCAGATATTTTCCTTCAGGATAATCAGAAAAATGCCTAATCTGTGGAAAGAGGCATGAGCTAGTCAGTAAAAGAAAGGACAAAATATGGTACTGTATGTGTCTCTCCACTCTTCAAAAACCTCCAAGTGCTAACCATTCCTCTGCATGTCAAACAGAAACTCTTGATCAAGGGCTGTAAGGCATTTTAATGAGCTCTCCCCCTCTAATTTAGCCATTCTTCTCCCACTGTACTCCAGCTTGCAATCTTCATTCCTCTCAAGCTAACCTACTCACCGCAACTCATTCTCCTCTACATGAATTTGGGAGTAAAAGGGATGAAACCTTCTCTAAACAGAGCAATGGAAGGTGTCTTGTCACCAAGAAGTCTCCGTGACAGTGAGGAGATGGAGTGAGAGGGTTAGGAATGAGGGCATCCTGGGCAAGACATTGTATTTCCAATGGTATTTGTTAAGCATTTACTATGTTCCAGGCACAGTACTAAGTGCTGGGTAGATACAAGTTAACCAGATTGGACACAATCAGTGTCCCACATTGGGCTCACAGCTTTAATCCCCATTTTATAGTTGAGGTAACTGAGGGGCAGCAAAGTTAAAGGACTTGCCCGAAGTCACACAGCACACAAGAGGCTTGCCGGCATTACCGGGGGTGTGCAAGGTTGATGTGGCTCAAATTATTTAATAAGGAAGGCAGGTTGTATAAGCTACCGTAAGATGATCTTCCCATTTATATTAGCAATAATCCATACTAAGAATTTGATAGAAGTTAATGTATGAGAGTTATGATTCATGTTGCCCAAGTGCCAAAAAACATAACTAAAGAATGAAAAAGAGGAAGTATCCTTGGATGCCAATGAATTGCTCTATGAAGACTTGGCCTCCCTTGCAGGTAATGATTTCACCAAATGATGAAAGCATAGCTAACAAGCCAATAAAGTGGCACTGTTGGCTACCGTGTTGAACATTGCATCACACTTGGCCCAGTGCCTCTCGAGGCCACTGATGGAAAGGAGAGGAGAGATGACTCAAGGATTCAAGTCAGTAGAGGGGAGCAAACAGAAGAACAGACTAGAGGGAGGCAAAGCACAAGGATGGAAGAGCAGGAGGAGACTGATACAGTAGTCTAACTTTAATAGGAAGCAAGCAAGACATATAGACCACTAACCAGCAGGTCTCCCTCCTGTTTGTGGCTTGCTGCAGACTACCCTCAGATCAACCCATCAGTGGATTGAGAAGCAGTGTGGCCAAGTGGAAAGAGCATGGCCCTGGGAGTCGGAGGACCTGGGTTCTAATCCTGGCTCTGCCACCTGTCTGCTGTGTAATCTTGGGCAAGCCACTTCACTTCTCTGAGCCTCAGTTACCTCATCTGTAAGACTGTGACCCCCTTGTGGGACAGGCACTACGTCCAACCGGATCACCTTGAATCTACCCCAGCACTTAATACAGTGCCTGGCACATAGTAAGAGGTTCATAAATACCATTTTTTTAAAAAGTGGTAGTGCAATCAAAGTGCATCACCTTTTTTTTTTTTTTTTTAACAGACTCTCGAACTTTGGATCTGAAACATCACATTGCTTCACGACCACTTTAAACGCAGGAAGGGCAGAGCTCTGAAGAATGGGAGCAAAGACCACACAAATACTTCTGAAAACACCATTTCTTCCTCCTTCATCCTATTTCATGCATTTCCTCTTCTGATGAAAATACCCTCTCTTTGGAATAACAATTGCCAAGAACTGGCATATTCTCAAGGCTTACGTTTGCAGCTGGTTGCCAAATGGCTGCAATATAATTCACAAAAGTCCTGTTTATTGAGTAATATTATTAATGACTAGCAGAATATTGTGAAATTGAGGACATTCTTTTTTGGATTATTTCCAGCTCTTTAAAAAAAAGAACTACTGGTTCCAACAGGAAATTGCTGGTCTGTCTTAAAGCTTATTATTTTAAAGATTTGGAAGATCATGGAAAGCATTTGAAAGGCTGTCTCTATAGTTGTTCTTAAGAATAATTCAGTTACCCTCTAGTACCATCTCCTTCAAATACATCAAATCACAAACACTGGCGTTTATAATCACGTCTTATGAAGTAATCGCTTAGTTTTTCACACTTGTTGTGTGACAAATTAATGGACAAATCATAAATGCTAAAAAATTTACAAACAGATAATCAGAGCTAGCTCAGCCCGGGGAAGGGATATGGGGTAGAGAGTGAGTTCATGCACACTTCAAAGCAGCGTTGCCACTGCTGCCTGTCATCTCCAGGGTCCCGCCATCCTAGCTTCACCAACTCTGGGGATCAGGAGGTAGACACCAGGGCAAAAGCTAATCTGGGGCCTAAGCACTATGGGGGAGGCAGTAGTGAGAAGACTCGCAGTCAGCTCTAGGGTTTGGTAGCTTCCTCTTTGTCACCATCTCCACCAATCTTTCCATTCCATCCTTTTTGTTAATGCCACCCAGTTCCCTTAACCTATGACCAGTGTGGAGTCCTACTGATTGGAGGTGAAGAAGAGCCAACGGAAGTACTATTTAAAGACCCTGAGGAAGCTGCAGGGCTTTCTTAATCTCCTCAACTGGTGTAAAGCCTTAAAGAAACAGGGCCCTGGACAATTGCCCATCTTGCCCTTTCCCCTTCCCTATCTCTGGCTGGAACCAAAGAGTTCAAAGCACAACTACAATACCAAAGTTTCTAGTGATTTGGGAGCAAAAAGAAATGCAGTAGGTTGTCCCCATCTAACAGTATCTGCATATAGTAAGTGCTTTACAAATACCATGATTATATTATTACCATTTGTTCAATCCTCTTTATTCAAAGTATGACAGTTCAGCATAACGTTCATTTTCCAAACTTTGCCAGTCCTGGATGAAGACTATTTTATTGCTAACAAATTTCTCTATTATGAGCACAACAACTGAAAACCTACTGAAAAGCTATTTTCTACTGCTTAAATTTCCTAAAAGAAATGACAAATGAAAAGGAATGAAAATGTAGCCTCATACCTGAAATATATGGCTGATTATTACTGTGGTTTTAAATTCAACTGCCATTTCCTGAGAACTGGCCTCAACATCCCCAACTGATCAAATCTATTTTTGAGACATCATGAAATTTACCAAGAATTTACCAAGATGTCTCAGTCAGTCTTTACAACAATAAGAATACATAGAACGGGAAGATGAAAAACCATGCTGGGAAAAAGGAAAATCCAATGGCAGATGAGTAAATTTTATTCATTCATCCCAAGTACTGGCAAGGTGTTGTTGCAGGGCCAGAGGATAATAGTTTTGAAAGAAATCAATCAATGGCATTTACTGAGCACTTATTGTGTGCAGAGCTCTTGGGAGAATACAATGGAGTTAGTGAATATGAACTCTGCCAAAAAAGAAGCTTACAATCTAGTGACTGGAGACAGTAGGAGGGACTGGGTAAAGAAGGAGGGCAAATATAATCCACATTTTTTGATAAGAGGAAATGGACCACCCTGAAAATTTATAGACCTGATGGTTCAACCTTGATACCTGGGGAGATATTAACACAAATCAACCTACCAATTTAGAAACACCCAGAAAAATGCACGATCCTGGGAAATAACCAATATGGCCAATCACTTCAGACCAGTTTAATTTTCTTCCTATGACAGAATGGCCCGCCTTGCAGTAAGAGGGATTTCACTAGTACCATGCACCTATACTTTAGAAAGGCTTTTTGATTCAATCCATTATGACAGCAAACTAGGAATGCATAATCTAAATTAAACTCCTGGTAAAATAGACCCATGATTTGTTGGGGGCAACAACTAAGGAGTAATGAGACAAAGGATTGGTTTCAACTTGGGAATTGATCAAATGACATCCCACCAGGATCCTGTGGCTATTATTAAATTTTTTATCAGTAATTTACATGATGGAATTGATAGCAAGCTCTTAATTTGCAGGTGACACTAAACAGGGTGAGCTTGCCAATACTTTAGCAATAGAATTCTAAAGGATCGTGATAGATTAAAGAAAGAGTCTATCAAAGCCAGGGTGACTTTCAAAAGGGTACGGGCTCTCAGACAGGTAAAATACAATGTAAAAATATACAAGAGGAAATGAAAATTGTTGTAAAGAAAAAGATCTGGAGGTCATAGGAGACCACAAGCCGAATCTGAGTCAGAATGTAGTGTTGCAATTAGAAAAATTAACATGATGGTGGAATAAACAAGTTTGATATAAAACACAATTGAATAGATTAAAGTTGACATAGGCTACACTGATCCTTCGTTTCATGTTACAATTTTTCTGAGCTACATAAGAAGAAATAAGGCTTTTAAAATCAGTTTGCAACCTTAAATTGCTTGTATTTATTTATGATAGGAAATTTACTTTAAACCTTCATAAATTTTTCTTCCTACACATTCCAATGTCAGATTGTTCCAAAGATGAGCTGCACTTTTACTGACTAGAAATGAGAGTTTGTGTTGTGACCACCTTAGGGGAGACAGAGTATGTGTGGAAACTCACGTTATCGCCATCTGTGTAACTTGCTGGAGAGCAGAGACATCTGTAAGGCTTACTATTGGTGTCACAGGCATCTGCATGGCCATAGCAATTACACCTGCAAATACAAGTAAGCACTTAGATACCACTGTGTGCCAAGCACTATACTAAGCTCTGGGGTAGACACAATATAAGCAAATCTGACAGTCCTCATCCCACATTTGTCCCACATGAGGCTCACAACAATAAGGGGGAGAGAGAATGGTAGCTTATCTCCATTTTTACCTATGAGGAAACTGAGGCACAGAGCAGTGGCATGCCCAAGGACATACAGTAGGCAAGTGATGGAGCAAGGGTTACAACCCAAGTATCCTGATTCCTAGGCCCATGTCCTTTCCACTAGGTCATGCTAATGCTCATTCACACAGCATCCAAGAAAAACGAACAAAGCCACCTGCAAAATCTCTCTCCTTTGTTTTTACACTTAAAGGTAATTTTTTGCTTGGTTGACAATACCTAAGTCTTGGGAATCAGTGGGATTTAAGGAAATAAGCATTAGATGAGTCTTCTGGCCAGTATATTCCAATATGCCAAAGTAGGTCCAGGGTAGTAAACTGAAAACTCTGTTCTTCACATCTTCTACCCTTTTTCCAAATGTCCCATGAGTGCCTTCATTGCATTTATTTCACATCTGCAAAATTAATATTGCAATTGGCACATATATTGTTAAAATTAAACCTTATCTTCAGGGTTCCAAGGGCTTAAAGCTAAAGTAATCGACTGCATTATTAGAACTACACTTGCAGTTTGGCTCTATTTTAGGCAGCTGCTTCCTAACTGCAATTATATAATTTATCAAACATTGGGCTGTCCCAACTGCACAAAAGTCTGCAAATATTTCCACCAGTCAGCACTTTCCTTTTAAGACATGAATGGAAACACTTGCCAAAATATTTGGGATTCTAATGGCCCTCACCCCTTCCAATTATCTGTTTCTGTCTAAACAACTGCAAGCAAGTTCACTTATTCGGATTTTGTTTCCCAACAGAAGAAAAATGTTAAAAGCTTCTTGAGGGCAAGGATATGTTAATTCTTTATCATTTCTTTTCACATTTACCTCAGGTGTCTACTAAAGAGTTATACAAGACGTAGAGCTCAATAAATACAAGAATTTGTAGTGGGGAATCTGATAGACAAAAATCGACATGGATTTATTATCTTTTTCTCCGATTGCTTGTTATTCCGTTTGTATTTATGTAATCGGCTAATGCATTGCAACCGTTGCTGAATATATATAGAGATACCTACTTATTTAGATATAGATATTTCAGTGGAAATGCAGAGTGTACATAAACTAACCTGAATTGGCGGTAAAGCAAATCATCTAAAATTGAACACGGAGTAGTCAAGAGTTGGCACGTCACTTAACATCAAGTCACCAACAATCTAATGCTAAACATAAGAAACAGGAGCAATATCGATGCAATCCCCTTGTTACAGAAGCTAAATCTGCCCCTCCAAAATGTCAAAAGTGCACAAAATCTAGGTCTATCAGTGTCATGAAGCCAATCGTGGTAAGCATAAAGAATCTGTAAATATATGCCATGGGATTGGAACTTGGTGGCCAGAACTCTTGCAGGGAAGGAAAAGGGAGCCTGGTAGGAGTCCTCTCCACTCAAATATTCAAAGCTATAGCAGTCTAGATATTTGATCTGGGGATTCGTCAACCTCTCAACACATAGATTTCTCACTGATTGAGGCTATAAACGGGTTGCTTTCGATTTCTGGAAATGTTGATTTTTGACATTTGTCAATAATTGGCCTTTAGACACTTAATTCAAGTGGTTTGTCAAGTCTCTACTGGAGCGTGATTATTTCTAACATTAAGCACCATGAAATGTGCTAGGTTATTACCAGAAATCCAATTCACATTTAGTCCCTGACCCACAGAGAGCTGAAAGGGGAAAGAAAGACACATAAATAATGAAATACAAACAGTGATGGCAAATAAAAATTCAACATTGAAACATGCAAACATATATGTATATCTCAACTAAACAGTTCTTAAAGGCTGAGGCCTTCGGTTAGAAGCACCTCAACCATCCTAAAACTCCACATTTTGATGTGGGAGGCTTGGCTCTAATGGGACTGGGCCTGAGGGTGGGAGGGGCCAAGGAGGGTAATAATAACAATGGTGGTATTTGTTAAGTGCTTACTATGTGCAAAGCACTGTTCTAAGGGCTGGGGGGATACAAGGTGATCAGGTTGTCCCACGTGGGGCTCACAGTTTTAATCCCCATTTTACAGATGAAGTAACTGAGGTCCAGAGAAGTTAAATGACTTGCCCAAAGTCACACAGCTGGCAAGCGGTGGAGCCGGGATTAGAACCCATGATCTCTGACTCCCAAGCCCAGGCTCTTTTCCACTGAGCCATGCTGCTTCTCCAGTGTAGATCACCCGGATGCTTTCCAACTAATTTCTCAGATTATCAAAAGAAACTAAATTTCAATGATGGCTTCATCTTTGTTTCTCAAAAACAACCCTACGTGAGTCCATTTCCAAATATGGCCAAATGCACAGCCGACCAAAAGAACTCAAACAACCTGCTTTGAAGTTCCTTTTTAAATCTGCATATAATTTGCAGCCTCCAGTTATGCCTCTATAAACACTCCATTCTTAACAAAAACAATGAAGTTGTCAGTCACAGACTTCAGAGCATTCTGCCTGGCAGCTCCCTGAATTTTTCAGGTAAACAAAGGCCAGAACTGAATGCTAGGATTAGAGAAATTGCTTTCCCTGGTTGAATATGGAGGTTCAAAATTCTATTAGCCTCTGGGCAGCCAACAAAACAGTCAATGTTCCTAGGGCAGTATCTGTATTTGATAAAAGTAGGAAATAATAAGGACCAGACTACCTTGCTGCCCCCAGCGATTGAACTCATTTTCTTGGGTTGGCTCCTACCAGCTTCTGCCTTCCTAGTTGTGCTGGTGCCAATGCTGCCCTCTCTGGCCCCGGGACAGTCATCTCTGTCCTTTCCTTGCTCCCAGAATAATGGCTACTATAGCCCAATACTCTGAAAACCATAACCTGAAAACAGAGCCAGGAGATAAATGTCTTTCTTGAGAGGGTGATGCATGATACTCTGCAGAGAATAGTTTTGGATTTTTGAAAGGGGGCAAAATAAAAGCTAAATGATGTGGCCAGATGTTCCACAAACAGTGAGCTATAGTAGCATCTCAGCTCTCAGTGGCGGGTGGAGACCAGTCAGCCTCCTCCACCACATGGCACAGAAGAGGAGAGGAGAGGTTGCCTGGCCTTCTCCCCATTGCTGCTGAGAAAAGGGATGGCCACCGCTATTCGTGGAACTCTGGGGCAATGGCCATTACGATGCATGGTCAGGAAACTAGTTCATTGGCCCCCCAAATGCACAACCATGTCTAGTCTCATGATGCTATGTCTTCTGAACGTGAAAATTAATTATTTATTCAGAATATTATTATTCTATGCTAAACTAATCTAGCCAATGCAGCCAGCAGGTTTACAAAGTCACAAAGGAATCCCAAGAAGATAATCCTCAGAAGATGGAAGAGACTAGCTATAACAACTAATTCATTCAGGAAGAAGCTTTCTCTACTTATCCTTTAATTCAAATTCTTCCATAGCATGAACACTAACTTGCTGATGTCATGGTCTATTAATCATACTCACTGCCAAATAGAAAAATTAAACTGTAATCAATATTACCTTCCACTGATGGTAACTTCATCCACCCCGTAATATTTGTGTCTGGAGTTCACGAAGGGCTGTGTGGTATGGTATTGACCATGGAGATGAATCCTGATCTGCGTAGCTCTTACAAACCACTGGAGAGCAGGAGTATTGTAGAAGTCATTGTAGCCGGGGCGAGGAATTGGTTCGGGGGTGAGGATGCTAAATATGACATTGCCACGCGAGTATGGAGTGAACCTGTTTGTTCAAATAAAATTAAAAAAACTGATGTCTCAAAAAATCCACTTTTCCATTAAATGAAGAAACAAGTTGGAAAAAACCAGCGTCTATCACTAATGAAAATGCTTGAGGCCGCACATTTAAACTAAGCAAATTCCAGCTCTTTCAAATGTAACACAATAGGAGAAGTCTCAGGAGAGAGGCAGATTTGTTGGGTAATGGAGCATATTCTTGGGGAAATGATGAAAACCCTGTCAGAAACTTCTATAATTAGAACAGACAAAAGCCTAAGGAAATCCACGTGATTTGGCTTGATTGGTGAAAGATGAACTCAAAGTCCTCAGTGGGTATGCAACCACACCAAAGCTTCTAATCTCCTAGCTTTCACTTTATGAGATCCATAGAGAAATTAAGAAGCAGTTGGGAACCAGAAAATATTCAGTACAGTATAAGCAATGTAGAGATCGTTATAAAATTGAATGTATATCAGAAGTTTATGGGTCTATAAGTATGATAGCATATTTATACAGTTCAAAATTGGAGAGAAGGGGAAAAAAAATCAGCCAGTAACTACTAACAGCCTGTACAATCACTGTTAAATTGCTGGGAGAAGGAAAATAATATGGTTTTTCTTTCTTCAGTGTTTATTTCCCCTGTCCCTGCTCTATGGGTGAAAGGGGGAGGGATAAGGGGAGAGAAAAATGAGGGGAAAAAAAGGGTCAGTATCACTGACTTCCTGGTTACTCTGATCCAGGCCTCTTTTGGACTAATGATTCCAAGACCCTTACAGTTCATTCATCTGAAGGTTTGGACAGTGCTGGCATACACCAAGAGAGACACGTAAAATGGTGCCTGAAAATGTGGGATTATTGGGAACCACCGTACTGTGGGATACATTTTCCCATAGATGAATGGAATTTGTTTAGTTTCCTGGACCTGTACTATGCCCAACAGCTAGACCCAGAACTACAAATCATCAGCTGGGAAACAGTGGAGGGAAAGAAAGATGATGGGAAGAAGAGGCAGCAATTGGAGGTAATTTCAGGTGGGGAATTACGGATCTTGAGCTTCTCAGCAATTCATGCATGACATCTCTGGATTTTACACACTGTGGTCATTCACAAGTGGGGTACATCTGCAGTGGCATGATTACTAAAATGTTAGGAAATCAGTAAGATGTGGTTTAATTATTATCTCTTCATACCTGGGAAGCTGAAGGCAGTTGACGGAGTCAGGATTTTCCAAAGACCCATTGTTTTCCATTCCAAAAATACTGCAGTCTCTTGCAAAATACTGCCAGTCCTCCCAGCCCAAATGGTCCTTCTCCTTCCTTTGAATTCTGATTGCTGCTGGCTGTGGGCTAAAAAACTGAAGGATAATATAAAACACCTGCAAATAAGAATTACATGTATAGTGAATTGACTGTGAGCCCCATGTGGGGCCGATACTGTGTCCAACCCGATTACTTTGTATGTGCTCCAGCAATTAGTGCAGGGCATGCCACATAGTAAGCACCTAACAAGTACCATAAAATAAGTAGTCTCAACAGGCATTAATACAAATCAAGAATAGAATCATAAGACCCATGCATTGTGGCCTGTTATTTAGTCATCTTGCACCTTCAAAGCATACAGGCAAATAGGAGGTGCAGGAAGATTGAATTCACCAAGGGTTCCAGTGATCACTTTTGGGCCAAAGCAAAATAAAGCATTACTTCTGTTCCTCAAAAATCTCCAGTTGCTCCCCCTTGCTTCTCACAAAAACTTTGGCCACTGGCTTCAAAGCTCTCACTCAGCTGGCATTCCCTTAGCTATATGCTCTCCACTCTTGCTATACACAGCTCATGTTCTTTGCTTCTCCACAGTGCTCTGCAACCTCTATTCAATCAGTGGTATCTGTTGAGAGCTCACCGTTTGCCGAGCACCGTGCAAAGTATTCGGGAGACTACAGTAAAACAGAGTTGGTAGACACATCCTTTGCCCACAAGGAGCTTACATTCAATTGCTCAAGCCTCTACCCCTGCTTCAACTGCCCTCAGTTTTGCTAAACCATGACTCTCCCTTCCTTCAAGCCCCTTGAAAAACCTAGCTCTCACAGGATGTCTTCCCTAATTAATTCGTCCTCTTTGCCAGGCCTACCATCAATCAATCAACAGCATTAATTGAGCATGTGTGAGGAGCACCATACTAAGAACTTGAAAGAATAAAATGCAACAGAGTTATCAGACGCATTAACTGACCACAAGGAGCTTACCCTCAAACCTCAGCATTCTTACTTGTTGGCTACTTATAACTTTTCATGTTCTTTTAACTACTGTACATTTATCTTTACACTGCAGGTTTCTTAAAAACAGAGATCACATCTTAAACTTCTATTGTGTGTGGTCAAAGTAACTAGTACAGTCTTCAACACACGGTGGCAGAGGCCAAGGAAGGACAGAGAATGAGGGAAAAAGTGGAGGAAGATACGGACTCAAAGAGAAGACAAAACCCGAGACAGGGGTGGAAGAAAGGACACAATCCATTCCACACAATAACATCTTTAGAAATTTCTCCTGCAGCTTTTTGGAAAACGTCCTTTCCTCTCTACTTGTTCGCTGCTACTTGACCCTAACTCAATTAATCCAATTCATATCTAGATTGATTCTAAAATTTAAAAAGTTTATAAATACTAATCCATCAATTATCCTCCTTTTAAGACTTGTGTTTTATGGCTGTCAGTGGTTGGGCTTAGTGAAATCCATGTTTATTTGCTTAATTCAATCCTCACCCTCCTCACCCCTTACGGATTAGAAAACACTCGCCCCGTCCACCCCCTCAACAAAATAGAGTATTACCTGGTATTGTCCATTTTCCAAATCGACTGTAATCGTGATTCCATGATCAAGCTGTGTAGTGTTCATAAACACATTCGAAATCCACGAGGTCCCCACTTCATTGTCATTGATGTAAGTCAGTGGATGGGCTTTAGAATTCAACCTCAGAACTCTCTCACTGGTGGTATCGCTTGCACCATTAGGAATGCAGAACCTCTGAACCAGAGGATGTACACGAGGGTGACTGCCAGGGCAGCGGCAGTCTGATTGGCTATGCAAACTGAGGAATTCTCCAGAAAATACCTCCAAAATGTCTCTGTGAGGAGGGTGAGAGGGCAAAGAAAAAATATTCATTCATTCAATCCTACTTATTAAGCGCTTACTGTGTGCAGAGCACTGTGGTAATTCAACAAAAGACAAAGATTCTAAGAATGCTAAATATGGACTACTATTTTAGAGGGGAGGAAAAAAACATGAGGCTAAGAAATGCCCAGAACTGAATATGAAACCAATGACAACCCTGGACCCACAACCCGTGCTACCTATATCTGAATTTCTTAGCTGGAGAACCATAACAATCTCCTCTCCTCTCTCTCATCTTGCCAAGAGAATGTAACTTTGCAACTTTCCCAACGGATGCAGCTATAGCTCTTTATTGAATCCAAATTTAAACATGCTCACCACTGGCAACCTTGAATCTGCATCGCATTAAGTGTCTAGTAAACACTTCGTAAATGCCATAATTTAAGTGATCAACAAGACCACGTCTACCATCGGAGGGAGCGTTTGCAACAATTTTCAGATGGCTGATGCTAGTTGATAACATTAAAAGAAAATACAATTTTTACTTCAAAACTGTGACTAGGGGTCACCAAGGTCTATGGAGGGCCATGGGATAGTTCATCTGCTCCTCAGATAGCTCAAGTCAATGTTTTTTCCCCCCACTAGGAAGGAGCTGGAGCCAGGACCCCAAGCCAATGGATGCCTATGACTCATCACTGCGGATGTTGGCCCTAAGAGTCCCTTTTTCTGGTTCTCGAACTCATGGGCAGCTGCCAGCAGACAACTAAGGAAACCTCCGGCATGCAAATTTTTATCTGAGTAAATCAATGAATTAATTCAAGATCTCACCCCCGCCCCCTCCACTCCATTCAAAATACTTTCAAATATTTCCTGCTGATCAATTCCATTACTCCCTTTCTGCAAATGAAAAAACAGAGCGACGCTCCTTTCACTAAAACTCTCAGAGAATCAATGACGGAGGAATCATTTTCCATTACTGGTCTACTAGACTACATTGGGCCTGATTCTACCTCTTGTAAGGGGGGGGGGGGGGAATGATGGTGCAATGAAAGGCACGTAAAATTATTGGTATAATGATGGAATTTGTTTAAGTGCTAACTACGTGCAGAGCACTACTCTAAGCACTGGGCTAGATACTAGTTAATCAATTCAGACAAGGTCCTGTCTTTTATGGGGCTCACAGTCTCAGTAGGCAAGAGATCAGATATTTAATCCCCATTTTACAGAGAAACTATAGCACAGAGAAGTTAAGTGACCTGTCCCAGGTCACACAGCAAGCAAGTGGAGAAGCAGCGTGGCTCAGTGGAAAGAGTACGGGCTTGGGAGTCAGAGGTCATGGGTTCGAATTCCGGCTCTGCCGCTTGTCAGATGTGTGACTGTGGGCAAGTCACTTAACTTCTCTGTGCCTCAGTTACCTCATCTGTAAAATGGGGATTCAAACTGTGAACCCCACATGGGACAACCTGATTACCTTGTAACTCTCCCAGCACTTAGAACAGTGCTCTGCACATAGTAAGCACTTAACAAATACCAACATTATTATTAAGTGGTAGAGCTGGGATCAGAACTCAGGACCTCTGACTTCAATACTTGTACTCTTTCCACTGGGCTTCGCTGTTTCCCCAGCCTATATCTCACTGTGCTATCTGCACAGATGACAAGTAGTGTTGTTGGGCACTAGCACACATCACAACGGGTTCCCCAGGTATGTGTCAATTGACGGTCTGGCCTGTCTGGGACTTGTACACTCCTGGTGATTATACTGGCAGCTTAAAGGGAGCAACTGTGACTCCTCTTTAACAGTGATGAATATCAGGGGAGGAGACAGCCTATCTTCCACCAGTAGCTCTGGAAGGTTTGGTGTTGAACCTCGTGTAGCCACAGCAAGAGAATTTATTCATCTAATACAGTCACAAAACTGAAGGGCACTGCGGCGACCATGGCAAATGGAGAAATTTCTTGATAGCAGCCTACTGTTATGACCGAATCGGTAGGAGGAGAAGTAGCGAGTATTGAGGGGGCACAGGAAGCTGCGTCTCTGAGACCACTGTTGGCCTGTTCTTTCCCGCTCTTTCAACTACCTTGCTCCACTGAAGCATTATCTTGGTGAATACCAATGGCTAGTGAGAGGGACCGTGGGTCTAGTGGAAAGAATCTGGCTTGAGAGTCACAGGATCTGAGTTCTATTCCCGGTTCCACTGCGTGCTTGTTGTGCGACCTTCGGACAAGTCACAACTTCTCTGTGCCTTAGTTTCCTCATCTGTTCTCCTTCCTGCTTAGACTGTGAGCCCCATGTGGGACACCTGATTAACTGATTACCTCAGTGTTTAGAACAGTGCTTGACACAGAAGAAGCACTTAATTAATCCCATTATCATCAGTAGCAGCATCATTCCTGAAGATCAGAACACTGGAAGATTGGGTGGTTTCAAGCTAGAAAAGCCCTTACCTGGAGTGATGAGATCCTACAGACTTGCTGCTCCAAACAGTACTAACCCTTTATTTTTCTGTCTATTGAGAGTTGCTCTCTTTTAGAGGGTGAGACTCTTTCAATCAATCATATTTTATTGTTTTTACTGAGCACTTACTGAGTGTAGAGCACTATGCTAAGTGCTTAAGAGAGTACAATATACTATTATACAGCATAACAGAGTTGGTAGGCACGTTCCCTGCCCATACCAAGCTTACAGGCCTATCAGTATTCACTTCTTAGCATCTGTGTAACACTTAGTAAAGAGCTTTCCAGGCTAAATGCTTAATAAATATATCACTACTACTAATAATAGTAGCAATAAATACCTATGAATTAATATATTTGTACAAAAAGAGGATTAGGATACACAGGAGTCTGCTGCTGAAAGGTTGCCCAGAGATATCCCATCCTATTGTCACAGAACACATGCCAAACACTAAATCGTCTTATTCCCACAAAACCTGCAGCAGCACTTAGGTACCTATCTTACTGACCAACACTTCCTCTTCTCGGGAATTTAATTTATTGTCTGCCTTAGGGGTTAGATTGTAAATTCCTCCAGAGCTTGGATCACATCTACTAATTCTTTTGTACCTTCAAGTGTTTAGTATAGTGCACTGCACATGGTAGGGGCTCAATAAATACTATTGATTAACTGATAGTCACAGGAAGATTGGCAGGGGAGTGTAGCAAATCACTCCTTATAGCACAAGCAAAGCATAGATGAATCCCTGTCTCGAAACTTCCTAGAAAATTTCCTTATTAGGTAGTGCATGATCACATATTTTCATGGGCTACCCAAAGGAGGAATAGGTAAGCGAATTACAACCACAGAACAAAACTCAAAGCAAATATTGAAAGTATCAACTATGTAATGTTTGCAAAACACTGTACAAAGGAAAACACCAACTTCCTATTTATTTTTACTTTAGTAAATTCTCCATTTCCCTTAGCAAACTATATAAGCTCCTCCATTTACCTGTTTGTAAGTGCTTCTTGGTACAAGCGAAAATCTTGCATTCTTCCAACAAATTGCTCCAAGCCTGCAAAGAGAATTAATAAATTAGTGATTTAACCCCATCAGGTCAAAGCTGCTAACCCAGTTTGGATCCCTTGGTGAAAATCCCCTAAAATTATCCCACAGGCCAGAACAGCAGGAGGTGTGGGCTCTCTGATCAGCCCTAAATCACTCCTACTCAGTACAAGATTGTGATAATAATGCAATATTGTGATTTGTTAGGTGCTTACTATGTGCTAAGCACAGCATTGAGCATTACGGTAGATAGACGATAATAAAGGCATACACAGTCCCTGTCCCATATGGAGCTCACTGCCTAGGAGGGAGGGAGAATAAATACTGAATCCCCATTTTATAGATGAAGAAAGGTGCCCAGAGTACTTTAAAGTCACTTGCCCAAGGTCACACAGCAGGCAAGTGGCAGAGTCTGAATGAAAACTTAGGTTCTCGGATACCCAGCCCATGCTCTTTCCACTAGATCATGCTTCTCCAAGCCACTGTGCCTGCTGGAGTCTCTTGCTGCTGAGAAGCTACACCCACTGATCATTGCCAGTTACTACAGTACAGGGGCCCCTCTTCAGGACTGCCACTAGTGGTCAATTCCTTCAAAAAAGAAACTCACAGAGGTCAAAAAACACATCTTTGCTAAGATTGCAGCAATGACAAATGCAATATGCCTGGTCTCCAGGAGGCATGGAGCAGATCAAACAATGATAGTTCAGGGATTCCTAGGGTGAGAGCAACTACTGAAAGGCAACATGAGAAATACAGAGGCACAATTTTCAAAAAATCAGCGACTTATTGATGTTGCTTCTTTCCATTCCTGAGGTTGTGCAAAAGTTTTGGCTATCAACATGCACAGCACCTTCATGACATCCACCCTCCAGGGGGAAGGCTTACTTTCATGAGAATAGGTAAGGGATCATAACAAAGTATTTGTGATCCTTTGTGACTTGAATAGCAACACAGTCACATGGGACTCTAGCAAAAATGACAAGAATAGCAATTGGGTCAGGATGTGGGCTGAGGCACACCAACTAAGCCTTGATCCATGGCTCAAAACTATCCACACCTTTTAACAGCTCCCACTGGAGGAGAATTTATAATCCAGGCTTCGCCTTGGTTGACAGCCACACAGAAGTTATGAACAAAAAATACATGTTGGAACCCATCCCATACATATAACATATACCAATTGCATTTAGTGTCAAAGCAGCCATAACTCCAAATTCGGGACCAATGCAAAGTTGCTTTAAAAAGTCAACTGTTGAAGAACCCGCGATCCTATACAACTCAAGAATTATTATTTTGTACAAGGCCATTTTGAGGGGAGGGTTCCTTCATTACTTTGTCCCTGAAGGAAGCCATTCTTGATCTAGAAGTTACTTCTGTACTTTTGCCAAATGAAGAGAACTCTACAAATTCTCCAAGTGATCCTTTGCAGCAAAGATAACCCTCTTAGGTTTCATGAAGAAAGGGGAAACAAATGGAAATTGATCCAAAAAAAATCAGGACTAATACCCACTGGAAAGAATGATAGATTCAGACTAGGAAAGTGTAACCTGAGGAAAAATAGAAACATCACAACCGATCAGGTGGTTCACCAGTTTTTCTCCATGGAAGAGCTTCAAATAAGAAACCTTATTAATAGACAGAAATGTGACTTGGGACAAAACCATTGGATAACTTTAGACATGGTAGAACTCCCCATGGTCAGTAAAAGTTACTTGATGCAGCTGGACTTGGGAATATTCAGAGGAGATTGAAGGTTCCCAACCCTCAATCAAGTTGAGGATATGGCTTCATTCTAAATCTTAGGATAACCCATCAAGACCTAGAATAACTCAAATGTGATGACAGGGCTATATTATACCTATATTATACCTTGATTGAAGCGATGGAAGGACACTTCTGATCCAAAGACGTTCGACCAATAACACTTCCATGCCTCAATACAATCAATAAATCAATGGCATTTATTGAGCACTTACTGTACGCAGAGCACTGTTCTGAGTACTTAGGACAGAACAGAGTTGGAAGACATGTGACCTGCCCACAAATATACTCCATTAATATCTTATTCTCAAGTGCCTTTCACTAGGTATTGAACAACATTTAATCTTGGAACAAGCTGGATTCAGACCAAGGAACTAGAATACTGGCCATATATTAAATATTATCCCCTACAAAGAAAATGTATTTGAGAGCAGGCTTATCACAGGTGTAGTTAGTCGCCAAAACACACTTGCCAAAATTTGAGATCTATTGCTGTACTACCCTCTACTGCACCTCATTTGACCTCTCCAAGACAAATAGACACCTTATCCATGAAAAGAATTAGATGGCTATGTCTATGAAATAGCCTCAGACAGGGCAAAGCACTAGTGCCAGCAGTCTTTCATGCATATACCTATATAAAGCAATGTGTGACACTTCATAAAATATGGTACTTGTAATATAAGCCCCACATCATAGGAGGATTTTACCACCAGGTGGTCATATACACTAGGCTAATGGACACTCAAGTTACAGTATCCTCATGCTTGCCCAAGAGAAAAGGGACAGCTTTTCAACTTTACCACCAGATAAAGCCAGATAGAGCCAGATAGAAATTGAAAATTATATTAAACAGGTCCCCACTAATTCATCATCTAAACTCTGTTTAGTGGAACAGTTTCTTTAAAAGCATAAATATAGAAGACAAAGAGTTTGGGTCCTTTGGAAGATGATCATCTCACAGTACGACCCCAACCTACATGCTTTGAGGCTTTCCTCGCCCAGCCCTCATTTCCCCTACTCCCTCTTTCTTCTGCACTGCCTTTCACTTATATCTGTACCCTTTAAGTACTTGATATTTACCCCTCCCTCAGCCCCACAGGACTTAAGTCCACATCCATAATTTATTTTAATCTCTGTCTCCCCATCTAGTCTGTAAGCTTCAAGTGGGCAACTCTACTGTACCAACTCTATTGTATTATGCTCTCTCAAATCCTTAGTACAGGGCTCTGCACCCAGTAAGTGCTCAATAAATACCATTGATCAATAGATTGAACACTACTGAATTGAAGACCCAAATGATCAAATGGAGCTCTCCCAGATAGGAAGTAAAAATTAAGGAAGGCTTATTTCCTTGCCAACTTCTTAAAGGACTTTTTCCAAAGGAAGTTCTTGCTAAAAAAACAAGCAGTGGAGTAACTTAAGCCATGCTCATGGAATATATGGAAAGTTTGGCTTCAAGCTCCCACTGAAAAATGGGAATGTGTGACCGTGATCACAGTTGCACCAGAGGTAGGATGAAAGAACTTTCTGAAGCCATGGATGCGGGACCTCTGTAGGAAGTGAGACGCAAGTGATCGTTTGAGTGGCCTATGTCTGTGGAGGTCCTTGACCCAAGGAAGAGTGGTCTTGCATTGCATCAGTTCCCTCAACTCAGCCTCCAGGGATCTTTCTTGCACAATTACCTCTCTCAAATGAAACCATCTTAGAGATGGACAACAGTAAGAAAGGGCAGTGATTTTTTTTTTTATTTAAAAAGAATGATTTATAATAAGTCCACAGGAACATTCTGTACCTATCTCTTTTCTGATTAGAGAGGTGGCATGGAGGCTGGCTCATTAAGCAGAACTAATGAGCCAGTCCATATGCCACCTCTAATTAGAGAAAAGATACAGTAGGTACAACTGTACCTCTAAATTGATACAATAAAGATAAAAAGTGCTAAAAAGATACCTTTTTCCTTCTGCAGTCATTGGGTCTGAGTACTCAAAATAAGAAAGACGAAAGTGATTTCAAAATTTAAAACTTCAAACAGAAGGAAGTTCATGTTGTCAGTTGACCATGTTTGTAATAAAATCATTTCAAAAGGCATTCTAATCAATGGCTATGTAGACATTCACTTAAAATATCAACTCTCATTCTTTACCAACCCAGAAGTAAATGAAATATTTTGTGCAAGAAAATGTTCTCTCAGTCGATAACAGGGAGAATATGCTATTCTTCATTCACATAATATAGAAATTCTGAAAAAGACCACTTAGGCAATAACTTTCTATGGGGGAACATTATTCAAAATATCCTCATTTTTAAGTCCCTGGGGATTCCTTTGTCTCAGAAACTCCTTTCATCTACATTATCTATTAGACTTGGGAACTGTTATCTCATCCCTGAGCTGTAACTCTAGAGATGATTAAAAAAAAGTTTACTCACTAACCAAGTCTACATGAGGCCAAGGCTAAATATGCACATAGTAAGCACTCAATAAATACTATTGAATGAATGCATTTGGAAGGTTTTTACTAATGAAAATTTAACTGAGACCCAAACCTAGATGGGCTACCCTCAGCACCCAACCCCATTTGCAAAGACAAGGCTAACATTTCCAGAGCCACTAGTTCCACACCAGCATCCCCTCAGTCAAGAGTGCTTATTGAACATCTTCTGTTTGCAGGGCTGAATCAAGTGGTTAAGGCAGTACAATGAAGAAAAAAATCCATTCTGTAGAAGATCACAGTCCCCAATAAATCCTCCTGATTGGCAGGTATCATTGGGGGCATCTCCAGTCCTTTTCCCATTTCGCATGGTTTACTTGATAGATCGTGGGCCAGGGAGTAAGAAGGTTATAGGTTCTAATCCTGGCTGCACCACTTGCTTGCTGTGTGACCTTGGGGCAAATAATTTTACTTCCCTGGGCCTCAGTGACCTCAACTGTAAAAAGGGGTTTGAGACTGTGAGCCCCACTTGGGACAGGGACTGTGTCCAACCTGATTTGGTGGTATCCAACCCCACACTTAGTACAGTGCCCGGCACATAGTAATAGCTTAACAAATACCACAATTATTATTCTTCTTCTCTCCACCCAACTGACATTCAAAGGAGCATCATGGAAGTTTCCAAATTCCATGCAGATTGGTAGAGGTGAAAGAGAAGTGCAGAGTTGTCAATACTCACAGGCAGAAACTGCCTATCAAATGGGTCCCAGGACCAAGGAGTAGGCCTAATACAGGAAGTAACCATATGGACAAAACTATCTATCAGTCTTCAGGAGCTTAGCAGGTTCCAAAATAGAATGATAAAATTTACATTTTTGAAAGAAAAAGGGCCTGGACCCAGTAGGAAATGTGTGGGTTAGAGATTTGGGGGAAGATATAGCACTCGACTTTTGATTTTATCTACCCCACTGCTTACACAGCGTCGGGCAAAGGTGCAGCACTTAAATACCACAATTATTACTGGCTTTGCCCTGGGTGACTCAGCCACTTTAGAGTAAATATGCTTAAACTTACTATTTAAGCTTTGCCCGATTGTCATGGTACCAGAAGCAAGATCCGTAATTGGACCATTAGAAGTTCTTGTATCAAAAGCAGTATTATCCTCTTCTAAGCCATCGATGAAGAAACTGATTTTTGTGTGATGCACCTGAAAGGAAAAGAGTGGTAAAAATGATTAGAATCTTGACCTTGTATCAGTTGAGACGATGCTAAATTTGGGAATAATAATTCTGGTATTTGTTAGGCGCTTACTATGTGCCAAGCACTGTCCTAAGCACTGGGGTAGATACAAGGTAATCAGGTTGTCCCACTTGGGGCTCACAGCCTTAATCCACATTTTACAGATGAGGTAACTGAGGCACAGAGAAGTGAAGTGACTTGTCCACAACAGACAAGTGGCAGACCTGGGATTAGAGCCCAGGTCCTTCTGGCTCCCAGGAATGTGCTCTATCCACTGTGCCATGCTACTTCTTAGTGGGATACTAGTATCCTACTTGCTTTTTTTTTCGTTTGCTGAGAGGAAAAAGGGTAGAAGAAAGGGAAACAGACGGTAGGACTAAAATGCAAGAATAACAGATCAGAAACCAACAATTAACCCAGTGCTTGGTACACAGTGAGCGCTTAATGAATACCACAAGTAAAGGTGATTTGTGCCCAATGAATTTAGCTTGCTCAAAGTTTCTAACAAAGTTAAAAATGCAAAAAAAAAAAAAAAAAGCATTTTTCAGTTTTTCCAATCCAATTTCCTTCCTTGAGCATTATGGAGGAAACTGTGTTTTCTATTTACATATTTCCACCTCTTGTTTCACTCCACTTTGTGAAGTACAAGATAACACTGTAAACTATTTATTGAGTACTTCTCCCTTCTAGCAATTTAAAATAATCAGCCTAAGAAATAGAATCAAAGGTAGTATTCACTTAAGACATCAATGAAGCACAGTCATCTCCCCAAACAGACCTTAGTTTGACTACAAATTTTAATAATCTGGAAAAGTGCATTAGTAGAAAATAAAGACAAAATTTTTATTGCAGCTAACTCCAGAGGATCCTACAATAAAAATGGATTGGATACGAACACTTTGGTGCTATCCCAGATGAAAAGATTTCTCTTTTAAAAGATGACCACTTTAAAAGGTGAACTGCGAGCACAGAGACACAATGTAGAAAACCCAAATCTACCGAGTTGATTCAGAGAAGGAAACTCTCTCATATCAAGACGTTGAATCGCCATTATAATAATAATAATGTTGGTATTTGTTAAGCGCTTACTATGTGCTGAGCACTGTTCTAAGCGCTGGGGGAGATACAGGGTAATCAGGTTGTCCCACATGAGGCTCACAGTTAATCCCCATTTTACAGATGAGGTAACTGAGGCACAGAGAAGTTAAGTGACTTGCCCACAGTCACACAGCTGACAAGTGGCATTATTTAACCATACTCTCAAGGGACTATCCCAAAAATCATATTTTTGCTTAAAACCTACCCTGTGCAGACTCTTAAAATTAATTAGTAACGTATTTAGTCGGCAACTTATTTGGGCTGTGGGAAATGCAAAGGAAATTACCCAGGTCATATTTAGACAAAAAAAAAATATCCAATCTGAACAGTACATTTAGTGCTGCTGTTTTTGAAGCATATTTTTCCAATTTATAAAATGTTATATCCTTTTTGTTCAAGCAAATATCACAAATTCTAAGCTGCCTGGAAAATCATTTTTATTGTTCAGGACAGAGAGACGTTTCTCAGCATAGATCTGCTTTCATATCTTTTCTAGTCATTTCAAATGATGATAGAAATAATACTGTTGTTATGATAAAGAAATCTGTAGAGGCCAAAAAAAAGCTTAGGTAACAGTGCAATTTCATGGGGGAAAAAAATTCATTCATAAACACTTCATATTGCAAATCCATCAAGAGAACTTTGCAAAATCTGAAAAAGCCACATTTTCCCAGAAATATCAGCTTCAGGAACTATGGTTATCTTTTTATCTGGAAGAAGAAAGTGTGACATCAAGAGGAAACTAGAGTTCAATGAGTGACTTAGAGGAAGCTTCATTATAGGGGTGATTTGAGAAAGCTTCATTTTCTGGGATGGAAATCAATGAGGGAAGGGGACCTATAAAGGTTGGAGTCAATCATCCTAATTTACCAGAGGGGAAAAAGGGCAGGAAAGGGAAACAGAGAGGCAGCCTGTTTGGGGCAATATTACACATAATTTTTTATGGTATTTGTTAAGTGCTTACTAATAATAATAATAATGTTGGTATTTGTTAAGCGCTTACTATGTGCCGAGCACTGTTCTAAGCGCTGGGGTAGACACAGGGGAATCAGGTTGTCCCACGTGGGGCTCACAGTCTTAATCCCCATTTTACAGATGAGGGAACTGAGGCACAGAGAAGTTAAGTGACTTGCCCACAGTCACACAGCTGACAAGTGGCAGAGCTGGGATTCGAACTCATGAGCCCTGACTCCAAAGCCCGAGCCCGTGCTCTTTCCACTGAGCCACGCTGCTGCTACTATGTGTCAGACACTGATGTAAGCGCTTTGGTGGCTAAAATTTAATTAAGTTGGGTGCAGACCCTGTGCCGCTTGGGCCTCACTGTCTAAGTAAGGAGGGAGAACAGGAGAACTGAGGCACAGAGAAATTGTGATTTGCCCAAGGTCACATGGCAAACAATTGGCAGGGCTGGGATTAGAACCCAAGTTCTCTGACTCCCGGGCCCATGCTCTTTCCACTAAGTCATACTGCTTCTCCAGTGAACACACTCACAGACACAAACATGTTTGGCAGAGACAAAAGAAACTTGAAAAAGTTGAAGCAACAGCTTCATACAGCCTGCTCTAATTACCCAGCAGTCCCATCCTGGCTGCTTAGTACAGGACCCACATTCATTGAGCCAAAGACCCATTTTAGGCAAGTCTATTATGGTGTCATGATGCCCCAGCACACACCACCACCCATCCAGACTTTCATCATTAGCAGTGATGGTGATGTGATGGTGACGTTAGCCATGATGGTGGAGTTTTAGCCAACCCACCTGAGGCCAGTGCCACCGCTTTGACCAAGCACAAACAGGCGTGCTTGTTAAACTCACCCAAATCAGAACCACATCCCTGCTAGGACTCCTGGATAGAAGCAACGGAGAGGTGGTGTCACGCCCCCGCCCCCACCCTCCCCACCCTCCAGACTGAAATCTCCTTATGAACAGAGAATATATCTTTCAACTCTACTTTATCACTCTCTCCCAAACCCCCAGTACAGAGCTTAGCAGACAGTAAATGCTCAGTGCACACTACTGACTGCTCAATGCACACTACTGACTGCTGGCTGCAGATGTGTTTTACTCTCTTCCCAACGTACTTCTCCCAATTCCTCTCTCCACTCCTTTTCTCCTACATAGTAATAATAACAGTAAAATATAGTATTTGTTATGTGTTTACTATGTGTAATAAGCACTGGGGTAGTTACAAGATAATCATGTTGGACACAGTCCCTGTCCTATATAAGGCTCACAGTCTTAATCCCCATTTTACAGATGAGGAAACTGAGGCACAAAGAAGTTAAGTGAGTTGCCCAAGGTCACACAGCAGATCTTCATTCTGGTCCCTCTCCGCCCACATTTTCTCCTCCTCCTCCCCTCAACCCCTGGGCTTAGCCACATTTTTAGACTGTGTCATTTTATCAGAGGCATCCCTTCTCTGGGGCAGACAAAAGCAGGAACTTCATGGGAATAGTGGCACTTGGCCACTGTTTTAACTTGCTGTTCAACGTTACCCTTGGCTTCCCTGGGGTTTTGCCACTGCCACCCACAACCAACATGTCCAAAGCAGGCCTTTTGCCAGCCCATCTGGGCTTCTGGCAGGGGGTGGACATAGAGAGCAAATTGGGATTGCCCAACCTTATAAAGTCAGATGGTCACATTAGATTTAAATTCTCTCATTCTGAAAATTCTTATTTTCATTTCAAATATCTGGAGAGTTTTCCTGACAACCTCAGACACACACACACTACCCATTTTCTGGCCTTCAAATGAAAAACATTTGGAAGCTTATTATCACAATTACTACATCAAAAAACTTACCACACATGACTTTACCCAATCAAACCTCATCTACATCATTTTTAAATAAGCTCCCGGGTAGCATATCAGTGACCCAATGCAAGATTCTATTTGGTTCTGTTATAAATCTTTTTCAAAATAACCAACGCCTTGTGTGTTGTATGTGATTGTGTGTGTTACCATTGACTGCATCCTTTTGCATCACATTTTTTACAGCCTGTTACTGTCATTTGGTGTTTGACTGTTATCATTATAAAAGATACAGGCTTTCTACTTTGTTATTTGTAGCATTATCTCATGTTTTACAACATCTTTGCAGAACATGCAGGCACATGAAATATAACTAGTGAAAAGTTCTCAGTGGTATTAATGCATAAAAAAGAATGTGGTTCCATCTCTACTGTCTTTACCCAGCCAAAAGCTGATGAACAGCCAATTTTCCTTTATCACATTAGCACAGCCATGAGGGAAACACATTTGTTCTAGTCAGCTACACTAAAGATACTATTACCAATCTAACATATACATGTTTTATATCAGCAGTATTCTCAGAGTATGAGAGAGCCAACAATATATTAACACTAGCATGACAGTTTATTTAAGAAAAGAAAATTGTCTCTGTAGAGGGACAGAAGTTAGAAATGTATGGCTAAAGCTCAGTGTCACTGGTCTAATAAAGGCAATAATTCTTACCCTTTCTTTATAGCAGGTAACACTCTGGTGACAGTTCTGTCATATCATTCAAATGAAAATGCTGTCTTTTACAAGCTTAAGTGCAACTTGATTTTTAGTCAGATAGAAAGCATAGCTTTGATTTTCTGTATTCACTGTATTGTGTGTGTGTGTGTGTGTGTGTGTGTGTGTATTATATAATATATATAGAGGGAGTTCAGGACCTTTTTTTATCAACCCATCACAAATTTGCTTACTAGAAGAATTCAGTGTCATGTTTAGTTGAGTTCCAGAAAGATAGGGTATTTTCACCTCTTTTGTGATTTTTAAGGTGATAAATGAGATCTTAAATCTCTCTCCTCTCTGCACACCCAACCCAATGCCTTTTTTCCAGCAGTTTCATTTTCTGCAGCACATTTCATGCTCAAAGTATCTCCTAACCTTTCCCCCGACCCCAACACATGTGCGCGCGTGCACACACATACACACACACACGCTAGGATGGCATTCCTGCTTATAGCAATGGCTCACTCTGATGACCCCCCAGTTGGTGATTAAAGGAGTATGAGAATTGGCAAGATGGAGATTTTGATTTGTGCAGGAAAACACAGATGATAAAGTGTAACCTCACCACGAAGGATACCTCTAATTGTGTGTCTTCTGAGCTGCTGAGTGGCTGAATTCGGTGGCTGGATGGCCCCCTTGGTTTGCTTACAAGAAGTAGTCAACTCAGAGTTGGGGAGAAGAAAGAGTTTAAGGGATGGACATAGGACCAGAGTGCAGGCAAATTCTGCTGGAAAATGTACTAATCTGCAATGCTGGGACCCCGAAATAGAAGCCACCGGGAAGGCTAGGGTTTTGGCTCAAGTTTCCACTACCTTGCACAAATGCATACACCAGTGTTTTCAGCGTACAGCACCTGCAAGTGGACTGTGTGGTTGTCCACCCGCACATCTTAGCATGGCTAGACCTGGCATGAAGCTGGTATCCATTCCCCTAACACCCTTGAGTATAGTCAAGGGAAATGAGTTGGAGAACTGCTTTGGCAGAACTCCTGAGTGGAAAAGAACAGTTTTTGTAAGCCTGTGAGATTCTTTCAAATCCCCACCAAAGCTTCAGCCATCATATCTACCAGTGTTCATTCTTTTCAGCCCTAATGTTCATGCTGTTTACACATCAAACTAAGTAGTCACTATAGTGACAACCCATCTGGTAAGTAGAAAAGGCCCCAGCAGTCTTTACGATAGAAGCAAATGCCAAGATAAATATCGAGTAAGATGGATGATGGCAGAGCAAAGTCTGTTCTGAAGAGGATGACCGGTGACTTTCTTCCGCTCTACAGCCAAAGACAGCAACTCAACCCGAGCTAGTCACTGCTCATGGTGAGCAATTGATAGTGGGGACCAAGCAAGATGGTGTGAATGGATCATAACCCATCACCATTACTGCAGAAACAATTCAAGGCCATATCTTACTGCACTGACACAAAGATCACGGGTTATAGAGTTGACAGCCACTGATGACATCAAGACTACCAAGCAGCCACTATCTGGTAAGCTGAAAGGGGTCAATCACAAGCTGGGAGGGCAAAACAGACATTTTAAAAGGAGTGAAGCACATTTTCAACCAATATGGTACAGGAGTAGATTGCTGGAAGAAAAATATAGCAGACAAAATGGCTTAACGGCCCCCAAAAGGAGAAAGGTGCCTTCTCTTGGTTAAGACGGATCCTCAAAATGGCAAATGCCTCAAATCAGCAAAGAGAAGGCATTACTTGCACTCGGTGGTCATTTTAGCTACATCTGCAAGCAGGCATAGGATCTTAGCAAAGCTGAGGTACTTTCAAAAACAAAGGGGAGATACATATGAAGACATACATAGGTTTCCTCTCTATATATATTGGCACACTTTTTTCAATTTCACCCTTTATATATCCATATATATAAAGCGTGGTGATGATTGAAAAAAAGAGTCAATATTGAAGTCAATCATAAATCAGAGGAAGGTGATGTTATCAAAGCAAAAGCCCTTACATCTAAAACCGAAAAAGGAACGTTGAAGGCCATGAAAGTTCTTAGAAACATGATTTGACTGGTATTCTTGAACCCATGTGCAAAAAAAAGAAAGTTTACTGTGGGCAGAGACAAGGACATTACAGAAAATGGACCAAGTCTGCGGCTTCATGGTTCTCTAAATGGAAAACTGCAATAGAAAGATTTCAAAACTATAAAGTCGGAATGTCTCAGGAAGCTGTAGTAAAACATTTGTACAGTCATTTCTCAAATATCTAATGCCCACAAAAAAGAAATGAAAAGCCCTCATGCCTTTAAAGAAAATGAGCTTTTCCCATCACAAATTTTGGTTAAAAAAAAGATCAGTGATGACAGTATCAGTTTAAACAATCTTCCCATATAAAAGTCAGGTATACTTTGTAATTAAAATCGGTAAAACATATATATACATACATATGGACAGTGGATATTTATGTTACTGAAATACTTAACATGCTGGCATTAGATTTCTGCAACTTGATGAAGTTAAATACTGAAGAATATTGGGGGGATTTTGTAGCGCAGGGAAAAGATTGGGAAACACTATTTTGGAGTTTTAAAGAATGTGAATAACACAAAACACTGATTAATAAATAGCTTGAGGGGGCCTGTGTTTTCATGGAGTTTGTAATGTTTCTGGTGTCCAGGCAGGCTTCTGAGGAAAAATTAAAGCTGCTGAATCTAGAGCAATCTTTGTTCACCAGAGAGCCCATTCATTAAAACCTTGTCACTTAGCACCGTATGAGAAAAGTTAGTGGAGCCAGAGATATTCTTCACTTTTCCCAAGAATTAGTAATTTTTACTAGACAGTCACCTAAGAGACTTGTATGGTTTATGACTTGTCAGGAACCTGAAAAAGACCTTTTTGCCCTACAGGATTTTAGAAAGAGGTTTCCGTGTCTCAACATAATCATACTCGATCTAAATCAATAGTAAAATAGCACAAGCTTATTATGCTTAAAATATCAAGGAAAATTTCAAACACCACAAATACTGCTATTCAAAAGAAAATGGTTCTGAAAATGCTTCATTCCTCTCATATTGTTAATCCATTACTTGATGCTGTGACAGACCCAAGCAAGAGACTATTATTTTTGAGGGGTTATTGAATAAGAATGAACAGGACTTCATTTTAGAAGCCCAGAAGAAAACTAATGGGAGAAAAAAATCTTATATTTACCCCTTAGTAAGAGCATGAACAAACAAAGATGTATATCACTATTTCGGTGGCCTCTGCTCAAGGTCCAGAACAGAAGCTCAAAATTTACTGGGCAATGCAAAACAGTACCTAACAAAAATAGAGTTCTAAATATAATCCCAGACCTTTTTCAAAGATGATTTAGGCAACAGCAAAGTAAAAATTAAAAAAAGATGGTCCATGACATACCTCCGGGCCTAGAATTCAATGCATCTTCTTTTGGGGTTGTACTAGATCATTTTTCAAGGGCCATAACCACAGTACATCTCACAGTGTGACCCAAACTAATAAGGCTTTGCTTCAATACCAATCACTGTAATCACCAAGTATTCGTTTGTCCTGTTGCATCTGTTATCTACAAAAATGGGGGCGGGTTCATTTAGTCAATGCAGAGACGAAAGACTTCGAGAGAACGAGTCAAAGAACAGAGCAGTAAGAAAGCTGCGAGCCCGTTCACCCCAGTGGGGTCTGAGTGACTGCAGCACCCCCATCCGAGGCTGTCCTGCCAGCTTTATTGGTAACCTGATGTCCATGCAGGGTGTCCATAGGGGCAGTAGCCAAACAGCAGTACTTCCCCTCACACCCAACTGGCGCTAGGCACGTGAAGTTAGAATGGATCACATGGCATGAAGGATCCATCTTGCAGTTCACATAATACGGACTCACGATTGGCCTGACCGTCGCCATCTTGGGGTTGGCCTCACTATCACAGTCCGCAACACATCTTAGGTTTCAAAAAATGACTACTAAATCTACCTCCTCAGTCCTAACTTCTCAATGTATAACTCCACATGTCCTCTTGCCTCCAGGAAATCTCCATTTATCAAAACATGAGCTACTCATCATCCCTTCCCCTAACCCCCTTCCTCCTAACTTTTCTACATCCACTGTTATGACTACCACCCTTCTGTCCCAGAAGCCTGTTACCTCGGTGTCACCTTCAACTCTTAACTGTCTTTCAGCTCTCACGTTCGGTTAACTGCTAAATCCTGGGGGTGCTCTCTCCACAAAATTTTCCGTCCTTCCAAGCAGCTTCCACGCTAGTCCAAGACCTTGTCAAATTGATCTGTCAGTCGTATTTATTAAGCACTTACTGTGTGCAGAGTACTGTATTAAGTGCTTGGGAGAGTACAGTATAACAATAACAGACACATTCCCTGCACACGAGGAGCTTACAGCCTAGAGGGGGAGGGAGACAATTCTTTAAAAATTACAGATATGTACTTAAGCGCTGTAGGCTGGGGTGTAGGGATGAATAAAGGGAGCAAATCAGGGCAGCACAGAAGGGAGTGGGAGAAGAGGAACTAGCACTTTGAAGCAGGGGAGATTAAGTTGTACTACTGTTATCAGCCTCCTCACCACTGGCTGAAAGGCTCACCACCAGATGATACAATTTTACAGATCAATTCAAGTCCCTAATAATAATGATAATGATGGCATTTGTTAAGTGTTTATTATATGCTAATTCTAAGCTGTTCTAAGCACTGGGCTAGATAGAAGGTAATCAGTTTGTCCCATGTGGGGCTCACAGTCTTCATCCCCCATTTTACATATGAGGTAACTGAGGCACAGAAAAGTGAAGTGATTTGCCCCAAGTCACACAGTTATGTGGCAGAGGCGGAATTAGAACCCACAACCTCTGACTCCCAAGTCCAGGTTCTTTCCACTAAACCGTGCTGGCTTCCCTAGTGCAAGTCCGGAGTGCAATGCTTTGCAAACAGTAAGCATTGAAAAAACACCAGGGATTGATTCACCCATCACTCACCCAGTGGGCCTCTTCTCTGCTGCTAAAATCATCTTCTAACCATACCTTAAGCTCAGCTCTTGTGCCTTTGGCCTCCCACTCACTGCTCATTGCATTCCCCCAGCCTGGCACTCCTCAGACCCCATAAATCTGCCAGACCACAGCTCTTCTTGTCCACATAACCCTTCTCCAGGAAACCCTCCCCAATTAATTCACAAGTACGTATTGTATTCTTATCCACAGTATTTGCACACAAATAAAAGCATACATAGGGAGATTTGTTTACAATCATTGTCTCTTTGTTGCTGAGAGCACTGTACACAGTAAGCGAAAGATAGGATTGAATGAAAGAATGAATCAATGTATTTGAGTGCTTACTGTGCCCAGAGTACTAAGCGCTTGGGAAAGTGGAGAACAACAGATTTGGATAAAAATGGAAGGCGAAAAAAACCCCAAACCGTGAACAAATATTTTTTCAGTACTCACTGACAGACGAATGCCTCACTTTGAGACATTTTAATACGAGACATTTATTCACCCATTTCATCCTGATATACTTTATATTTGGTTTTATGAAAATTGAGAGTTAGAAGAAGTGGATTCATACAAAGTACTGCACTGATGATTACCGTAAGAAGTTTCTGAGCAAATTTTAGGGTAGAAGAATTAGACCCTGGGTATTTTTACTTAAGAGACAAATCCTGCAATCATCTTCCCCTTCGCTGAACCACAGTTGTGAGATGGCCAGCCTTTCGGGGCTGGACTACTGGGGCAAGAGTTTATAGAAGGAATTTGTGAGTTATATTCCTTCACTGTGGAGCATAATATCTGTTCTATATTAATCAAAGGATTTCTACTGCCAATTACCTGTTTAAATCACTTTTTTCCCCTTACTAAAATACTTTTATATTCTTCTTCTTCCTTGAACTTGAGACAACTCTAAGAACAGCAGTGTGATTTAATGGAAAGAGCACAAGTTTGGGAGCCAGAGGTTGTGGGTTCTAATCCTGGCTCCGCCACTTATCAGCTGGATGACTTTGGGCAAGTCATTTACCTTCTTTGTACCTCAGTTACCTCATCTGTAAAATGGGGATTAAGACTGTGAGCCCCATGTGCGGACAACCAACCTGATTACCTTGTATCCACCCCAGCACTTGGAGTAGGGCTTGGCACATAGAAAGAGCTTAACAGATACCATACTACTTATTATTATCATTATTAACAAGAACGGCTTCTGGTCAGGGAATCAGTCTCAGTATCACGTTCGGCTGATGTTAGTCCAACACTTTAGAGCAGGAGAGGGAAAGATCCAATATTCCAAGTAATTTCAACTGGCAAGATGTAAACAAGATGGTACCTATAGTTTTCTGAATTGGTCAGAGATGTAGCCACCATACCCCAGCACGCTGTGACACTACTACTCCTTTATAAACAAAGTCCAAGGGAAGAAATTGTACCTCTGGTGAGAGAAGAGTCGACAAAAAAGGACCACAGGACCTCTACCCGGCTAGCTGCCTCCTTGACTAACTATTCAGGAACTACCATTTGATAATGACCACTGTACGCAATTGGGCTTTACATGAAGACACATTTTTCATTGAGAGAAAACAGATTAAAGCTACAGTCAAAATGACAGGTCTACAGATTCTTTGAATAGCTTAATAGAGAGAACAAATCAAGAATGACTACTGATGACAAAAGATGAAATGGTACAATGGTGTTGCAACTAATTGGAAAATTGTCTCTCACCTTCACCATGATGTACAATATACATCAAGAGCCTGGTTCTGCCCTGAGATTAAACACATCAAGGCATACTTTACTGTCACACTTCCACTTTGTCTTTTTGACTGTGTTACCTAGCCCTGTATAGACGCAGGGCAAAAATTAAATCAATGAGTTACTGAATACCTGTGTGCGAAGAACTGTACTAAGGGCTTGGGAAAGAACAATACAACAGAGTTTGCACTGAGGTTTCACTTCTATTTGGAATAGACATCAGGCTTCTATAAGAGAAGCAGTGTGGCTCAGTGGAAAGAGCACGGGTTTTGGAGTCAGAGGTCATGGGTTCGAATCCCGGCTCGGCCACTTGTCAGCTGTGTGATTTTGGGCAAGTCACTTAACTTCTCGGTGCCTCAGTGACCTCATCTGTAAAATGGGGATTAAGACTGTGAGCCCCACGTGGGACAACCTGATTCCCCTCTGTCTACCCCAGCGCTTAGAACAGGGCTCGGCCCATAGTAAGCGCTTAACAAATACCAACATTATTATTATTATTATCATAGGACAAGTCAAAAGACCCAGGGGGTCATCGGAAATGGGGCTGGATAATCAAAAATCAATGGTATTTATTAAGTACTTACTGTTTGCAGACCAATGTACTAAGCCCTTCGAAGAGTACAAAAGTTTGTAGACCCGACCCCCTCCCCTCAAAGGATTTTACAATCTGGGTAGGAGGCTGCAGTTGACCAGGAGTCAAGGGAGAGATCTGGCTGTGCAGAGACCCTGTTCTGCTGGTGTTCCCCCACGTTTGAAATGGTCAGGTCTCTCTGGCCTCCCTGCCACTCCTCCTCTAAAATCACCCCAGAAAACACTCTTCATCGATTGGTCAGGAACTCCCTTGCAAGTGCAGGATTTTTGACAAGCAACCAACTCCCTTATTATTCAGTCAACAGTATTTATTAAGTGCTTACTGTGCACAGAGCACTATACTAATCGATAGGGAGAGTACAATAAAATAGAGATGGCAGACATGATCCCTGCCCACACTGCATAATCATCACTGCATCTGAATAAAGAGCAGTGGACTCAGGATTTATGAAAAGTTAACTTCTCTCAAACCCTTAAAAGTAAAGAGAGGCTATGAAAAGCAGTTTTTGAGAAATCTGGCACTAAAATATGATTTTTAAGAAGTCTGGGAGGAGGATACAAAAAAAAAAGAAGTGAAGGAACAAATGACTAATTGCTACCTATGACATGATATGAACTAATTCTTGGAAGACGAAAGTGTTTATTCTTCCTGAAACAAGAACTGGATAGAATACTGAAAAGTAAAAAAAAAAAAAGCCAATCGAGAGGGGCAAAAATAGAGTAGAACCTCCCTTGCTTGAATAAAATATCTAAGCATTGTCTTAAAGCTGAAGAACTGGCTATTAACAATAAGTGGTGATTAATGGCCATTTATTGAATTGAGGGGAGGAACCTAAGGGTAGGTCGAGTTTTATTTAAGGTTTTCATCAATGACCCGCAGGAGGGAGTAAGCAGTTTGTTAATGAAATCTGCATCTAATACAAAATTGGGAGGTGTTGCAAGGATAGGAGAAACTGTAAAAGGAAACTCAAGATGTGAGGTAAGAGCAGCAACTTGGAAAATAAAATTCAGTTATAATCAAATGGAAGGTCATTCAGAACAAGCATAGTTTTAAATAATACCATGTATTTTAAAAGATGGCCTTTCTCCAAGAAACTCAAAAACATTATGATACTGTGCAGAATACAGAATTAGACTCAAACACATTGGATTTTTAATCTAAATTCAATAGGTAAGACACAAAAGCATGTTGAAATGTGAGGAATGAGGAGAAAACGGGATTTTTTCATTATTCAAAAATGGAAGAAAGAGCATTTTTGAGTCAAATACCATTAAGGAGAGGCTTCATAAGTTTGCTTGTCCAGGGAAAATAGTTGAAGGTGTTATAGTGTACTCTCCTAAGCACTTAGTACAGTGTTCTGCACACTGTGAATGCTCAATAAATATGATTGATTGATAGGAGGAAAAGGAAGAATGTTTCAGGATAGGTAGTTAAATTTTTCCAGGTATATGGTGCTGTTTTGAAGGAGAAAAGACAGAGGAAAATACGCTGAAAGAATAAAAAGAAGTGTTTGACTGCAATGGAGCAAAAGGAGAGATACGAAAATATGAAGAAATACATATTACTGACTTAGCCATGAGAAGCAGCATGGCATAGTGGAAAGAACACAGGCCTGGGAGTTAGAGGACCTGGGTTTTAATCCCAGCTCTGCCATTTGTCCGCAGGATGACCTTGGCCAAGTCACCTTCTCTTGCCCTAAATTATCTCATCTGTAAAATGGGGATTAAGACTGTGAGCCCCCTGTAGGATATGGACTATATCCAACCGGATTAACTTTTATCTCCGCAGCACTTTAGTTTGGTTCATGAATTAAACTAGATTTGGGAAATTTGAACTGGGAAATTTCAACCAAGTACCCCACTTTCCTTCCATAAATTGAAATACAAGGGTGCTTACCAGGGTATGGAGGGGGTGTTCTAAATCAAGTCCCATGGTTGAAAAATCAGTGGCATTCATAAAGCACTATGTATAGAACAGAGAGACGTACTGTGGCCTAGTGGATAAAGCACAGGCCCAGGAGTCGGAAGGACCTGGGTTCTAATCCCAGCTCTCAACTTGTCGGTAACAGGACCTACTTCGCCACTTGTCTGCTGTGTGGCCTTGGGTAAGTCAATGAACTTTTCTGTGCCTCCGTCTCTGCCACTTGTCAGCTGTGTGACTGTGGGCAAGTCACTTCACTGGGCCTCAGTTACCTCATCTGTAAAATGGGGATTAAGACCGTGAGACCCACGTGGGACAAACTGATTCCCTTGTGTCTACCCCAGCGCTAAGAACAGTGCTCTGCACATAGTAAGCGCTTAACAAATACCAACATTATTATTAAAATGGGGATTAAAACTATGAGCCTCATGTGGGTCAGGGACTGACTGTGTCCAGGCTGATTAGCTTGTATCTACCCCAGCACTTTACACAGTGCCTGGCACATAGTAAGTCAATAAATACCACCAAAAAAAGTCACCATACTAAGCACTTGGGAGAGTCCAGTAGAGTAAGTAGATGCGATTCCTGCTCTCAAGGAGCTTACAATCTAGTAAGGGAGACAGATACTAAAATAAATCACAGGTAGGTAAAAACAACCAACTATGAAAATATTCTGTTGGGGATGAGCTACAAAGAAAATACAGTTCATGCATGAAATAGCCAGGATAGCAAAAACTCTGCCATTTCCCCTTCAATTACCATGGAAGTCACTGTGAATTGAAGGCTGTGTATCTATTCAACTCTACCTGAACACATACTTTTCCAAAGACATTTAGAGTTGGATAAAAAGAAATGTTATCTAGCTCTAAACTGAATAACATTCCTTTAACATCGGGGGTGGGATAAAGTGATAAAAGAGATAAAAGCTGCATACAGCAAGGACTGCTAAGGTTTGTTACATGATGGTGACTGCTGAACAGTCCAGCTAAATTACATAAAAGTATTTATGCACTTTTTTTCTGGTATATATGCCAAATTCTGTAAAATGGGGATTAAGACTGTGAGCCTCATGTGGGACAACCTGATTACCCTGTATCTACCCCAGCACTTAAAACAGTGCTCTGCGCATAGTAAGCGCTTAACAAATACCAACATTATTATTTTTAATCGCCATTTTACAGATGAAATAACTGAGGCACAGAGAAATTAAGTGATTTGCCCAAGGTCACACAGTAGACAAGTGATGGAGTTAGGATTAAAACCCAAATCCTTCTGACTCCTAGGCTCATGCTCTATCTACTAGACCATGCTGAGACTCAAAATGAACCTCTTCAAAATGAATCCCCAATATTTAAACCATTCTTTGTTCTAAATCTATTAAGTTTTGATTTGGAATAATAATTAAGACAAAACAGCGTTAGCTGATCTAAGGGTTGGAGAGAGATAAGTAATTTATATCACAAAATACACTACGAGAAAACATATCACTTAATATAAAAGACCCGATCTACACATGTCCTGAGGACACATGTCCTGAGGAATTTGTTCGGGGCTTTGTTCTCAGACAAAAAGATGCAAATGGCATGTTAACAATGGGGGAAAATATCAAAGAATGACTGGGAGGACAAGCCAGATCACACAATTTATCTGCATAATACCTGATAGGCCAATGACACTTCTAAGATAACACCCTTTGCCCTTTATTGTGTAGGGAAAGCTCATGTTGGGTTTTGCTGGAATAACTTGTCTTTTGGAGTTTGCTATAGATTTCCTTGGGGTTTTTTTAACTACTCCAAAAGAAATTCTTTGAATAATTAAACATAGATTTAATTTCTTATACTTAAGCCTAGAACTTTTTAAATCATAAGGAATGTTTTCTGAGCTTGATATAATCGCAGTTAAATATAAAGTATTTAAAGAGCAGCAAGGGGAAGGAAGTTAGCATATTCAAAATAACTGAAAAAATTTTTTTGAACATTGCAACATGGAAAGAGAAAAAAACGTTTGGCTTCTTAAGTTGCATAAATTAAAAATGATTGTTGTGATTGCGGAAGTCCCTGCATTTAAAAAGTTCTATTTTTCCCTCCTCCTGTATCACAAAGTTATAAAGTTACGGCCCCCAAAATAAGCCGGGTAAAAAAGTCTTTTAGTTCCCTGTAAGCGGCAAATAAATATTTTGGAAGAGTTCCCAAGGCCACAACTTTAAAGGTTTGAAAATAGACTACAGTAGCTGAGCTTTCCACAAGAAAAAGAGAGACAAACCAGGAACAGAAAGGTACCCTGTACTCACCAAAGATTGGAACCGAAGTATTGCATTCGCAAAGCACGTGCTTCAGAATTGGCAGTTAACTCTCAGCTTAAACTGTCCAAAAACCACAATTGTCCTAGATGTCCCCTCTGCAAGGGCAGGCGCAGAAGTGTCCACACTACCATCTCGGACCAGCTTTTGTCGTGCCGAAAGACTGATCAGAGGGAGCGAATTTGCTAAACGGGGGCGGGGGAAATCTCCAAATTTGAGATAATAAAATGGACAAAATCCAGGACCACGAGGCCCGTTTAACAGGGCAGGTTCCACTGCCCCCAAAAAAGAGGAGGGAAAAAAAGAAGGGAAAAGAGGAGAAAGGAGGGGTTGTTGTTTTTTTAAAAAAGATCCAATTAAGTCTGGGGACGGATTTGGGAGAGGTTTGTGTGACCTTGGGGGAGGGGCCTGCATCACCTGGAAGCCACTCACGGCTGTGACTTTTAAACAATTAGTCACCCCCCGGCTGCTATTTGAACACAGCTGCCGGCCACCTGGGAAGCAGAGATAATCAGGTGAGGAGCAGTTAGCCAGCCTGCTTCCACTGAAACACCAGTTAGCTACTGAATCTATGGAAAAGCTATACCACACTAAATCAAACATGTTAACCTCGACCTCAGGCCCGTGCCCTTGCCTAGAGAGAATAAAAGGCTAATCCAGTCTATTAAAGTTGGAAATAAGAGATGAGGTCCAGGAGCAGGGTAGGGGCGAGCCTGGTTAACGCACTGGATTTATGAACACCGGTTCTGTGGCGTGTCTCAAAAGTGGACCCCCCAAAAGGGAATAATTGAGGGTTGGGTTATTCTAGAGCAGATCTTTTCCACCCATCGATGGGACTTAGTGAGCACTTACTGCGGGCAGAGCACTGTAGTAAGCGCTTGGGAGAGTAGGACAGAACAGAGTTGGTAGACTCTGCCCACGAAGTTTCCACGTGGTCTTCACGGGAGGGTTGGGCTTTCCAGGTTGATTGATGTGGAATGAACAGGGAATGAATCCAGGAAATATTGCGGAAGAAAAGTGGAAGGATTTAGCAAATGATTGAATATGAATTAGACAAAGAGGAGTTAGGGATCACATCCAGGATGTGGCCTTCATTCATTCATTCAGTAGTATTTATTGAGCGCTTACTATGTGCTGTACTGTACTAAGCGCTTGGAATGTACAAATCGGCAACAGATAGAGACAGTCCTTGCCCATTGATGGGCTTACAGTCTAATGGGGGAGACAGACGGACAAAAACAATACTAATAGTATTAGCACGTGTGGAGCTAATGATAATGATGAGTGTTAGCAGCTAATGATGATAATAATAAGGGTGGAAGCTGGTGTTATTTTTGATGGGAAACTGTGGTGGCGGAAGCAGTGTGGCTCCCCCTTTCTGGACTGTGAGCCCGTTGAAGGCAGGGATTGTCTCAGTTGCCTAATTGTACTTTCCAAGCACTTAGTACAGTGCTCTGCACACAGTAAGCTCTCAATAAATACGACTGAATGAATGACCTAATGGTCTGAGCACAGGCTTGCAAGTCAGAAGGACCTGGGTTCTAATTCCACCACACCACTTGTCTGCTGTGTGACCTTGAGCAAGTCACTTAACTTTTCAACTTCTCTGTGCCTCAATTACCTCATTTGGATAATGCGGATTAAGACTGAGGCCCATGTGGGACATGGGCTGTGTCCAACCTGATTCATTTGTAACTATCCCAGCACTTAGTATAATATCTAGCACATAGGTTTAACAAAGCCATATTTAAAAAAAAAATTTTTAAATGAATGAGTTTAGAAGGGGAAGGTGAGACATTCATTTTGGGAAATATTGAGTTCGAGATGCTCTTCAGAAATACAAGTTGGGTTTTTTATTGTATTTGTTAAGCACTTACTATATGTCAAGCACTGTTCTAAGTATGGGGTAGAAGATTCAAGATCATCAGATTGACCAAAGTTCCTGTCCCACAGAGTGTTCACAGTCTAACTCGGAGAAAGGAGGATTGAATCCCCATTTTACCGGTGAGGTAACTGAGCCACAGAAGGGTTAAGTGACTTGCCCAAGGTCTGACAGCAGACAAGTGGTGGAGCTGGAATTAGAACCCAAGTTTCTGACTCCCAGGACTGTGCTCTTTCCACTAAGCCATGCTAGATATAATGTATAATAATAATAATAATAATGGTATTTGTTTAAACATTATGCGCCAAAGACTAGGGTAGATACAACATGATCAAGTCCCACATGGGGATCACAGTCTAAGTAGGAGGTACAATCCACATTTTGCAGATGAGGGAATTGAGTCACATAGAAGTTAAGCAACATGCCCAAGGTCATACAGCACATCTATGGAGGAGCCAAGATTAGAACTCAGGTGTACAATGTTCTGCACACAGTAAGAATTCAATAAATGCCACTGATTACTATGACTAATAATAATTGTGGTATTTGTTGAGTACTCTGTGCTAAACACTGTAGTAAATACAAAATAATCAAGTTGAACACAGTCCTTTTCCCTCAAGGAGCTCACAATAAATAGAAGAAGGGTGAACAAGTAATTTACTCCCATTTTAAAGATGAGAAACTGAGCCACAGAGTTATTAAGTGACTTGCCCAAGGTGCCACAGGAGGCAGGTGGCTGAGCTGGAATTAAAATCCTGCTCGGCTGACTCCCAGGCCTATGCTGTTTTCACTGGGCCATGCTGCTTCTCAAGGATTCAGAACTGGGAGTCAGAGGGCCTGGGTTCTGATTCTTACTCTGACACTTGCCTGCTGTGACACCTCTGGAAAGTCACTTAACTTCTCTGTGTCTCAGTTTCTTCAACTATAAAATGGGAGCTCAAGACCTGTTGCTCACTGTGGGCAGGGAATGTGTCTGCACTCTCCCAAGCACTTAGTACAGTGCTCTGCACAGAGTAAGCAGTCAATAAATATGATTGACTGTTTCCCCTTCTATCCCAGCTCTGCCACTTGCCAGCTGTGTGACTGGGCAAGTCACTTAACTTCTCAGAGCCTCAGTTACCTCATCTGTAAAATGGGGGTTAACTATGAGCCTCATGCGGGACAACCTGATTACCCTGTATCTACCCCAGCGCTTAGAGCAGTGCTCTGCACATAGTAAGCGCTTAACAAATACCAACATTATTATTATTAGACTATGAGCTCCATATGGGACAGGGACTGTGTCCAACCTGATTATCTTGTTTATTACAGTGCTCAACATATAGTGTTTACCAAATACTACAGTTATTATTAGTTGTAGTAGAAAATGCTTAAGAAATAACATTACTATTATTATCAGTACTTTTGTAAACTGAAAAAGCTCACCCATGCAGAGTAGAGTTTTAGCATATCTGTGTAACAGAATTAGTCCACTCCCTGGGTCTTAAAGTCCCAGTTATTGAGGGTAATGACTACTTGATTTTAACTTTTTTTTAATCTGAAGACTATTTTAATTTTAAGGGTGGCAAAGAAGGGATTTTTTTGGAATTGTTAGGCTTAGCTTTTATTTTAAAATGTAGTCATATATTTTCTCAAATATTAGTGCTGAAATATAAAGCAGACCAATAAGAGGGACTTCATATTTGAATATTGGTTCTCTACTGTCTGTGCATATATTGGCAATAAAAGAAAAAGAAAAGACTGTCCACCAGTAAAATATGTGCCAGTGAAAGTAGAAAAAATAATGTAGCAAAATATTGTACCTACCCCAACAATAAATTCAGACCTACATGAATAGCGGAAATGTTAAACATGAAAGGTCAGAGTTTAAAATGGGGGCCTGCGGGGGGAAAATAGATAATATAACCATGAAGAGAGTTTGCTTTAAACATCACCATTTCCAAGATATGTGCAGGAGGATGTTCACATACCTGCCATTCACCAGATGAAATTAAAAGTGATCTGAGGCTTTACAGTGTCATTTGAACAGCTCAGGACACTTAGAATGAAGTCAGATGAGAGCTTCATGGGCCTCAGATTACACAGGATTGGTAAATTAAACAAGTCTAGATGCTCAAAACCTGAACAAATCATACTACAGTACCAAGTACATTATGAAACCAGACTGCCCCCCTTTCTGAATTTAAATCCAGAGTTGAATAATGTTGGAAAATATAAAATGAAGCACCCCTTGATTTTTCATTTTAAAATTGCTATAAAGTTACATGCATAAAAGAATTTAACTAAAGCATTTCAATAAGCATGTTGTTGAACATGTCTTCATCTTCAAGAACCAAATATTATTGAAAATGGCATTAGCTTCCTACATACACAAATCTATGATAAAGGGTGTACATTTAACAGGGTCTAAAAGAACAACAAATCTAGGGAATATTATCAGGGTAGCTTTGAAGAGCTGGAAAATATCTAAAAGGGTAGAGATGAATGTCTGTATTCAGGAAAATGGGTTTGCAACTTCATATCTTTAATTTCGGTGGAGTTGTAAACAGTCTCCTCCTTTTTTAAGACATTCCATGTTCCTTCCTGCACTTTGGCAATTCCTTATCATGAGCCAGCTATAAAAAAATTATCAGGTGGCTTCTGAAATTAAAAGTGGGAAAATGCAGGGAAGAGTGGCTTTTTTAAAATATTAAAATTGAATTATTAGAACATCCCATCCAGAAATAACAAGTGGACTGACTAGAAAGTCAGTTGTGAATAGATTTAAATAGGACTTACACATGCAGTATTAGGAAGGTAAAAAAGAATATGAAATAAACATTAGACATCAACTCTAAGCTCACTGTCAAGAGTATACCCAAGCTGCTAACCACAGAGTTCAGCTCAAGGTAACTATCTGTCAAATGTAATCTGTGCAAGTGAATATGCTTAAACTGGTGCTATGAATCAGCCAAAACTGCTTTGGTCTTATTGACATTCAATTGCAAAAAGTTGCAGCTCATCCAGTCCAATAGACAATCTGACAACGCCAAGAGTGCTTCAGTGACAGGAGCTTCAAATATAAATGCAACTATCAACAAAATATACATGGAACCGAACTTCATGATTCCTTCATACCCGTCTATAGAAATTGGTCAGTCTTTTAGCAACTGGCCATACATGCCTCAAGGCTCATCCTGTTTCCAGGTTCCTGCAATTAACAAGTCTTTGCCAGTCGGAATCAAGAAAATGAATAAAGATTTGATTGGCAGGCAAAGGCAAGTGGTCTAACAGAAGTGTTTCATATGCATTTCCCTCAAGTCCGTTTCCTTTCTCTGTTGTTGAAACTTTTAGTTCCTTTGTCATTATATAACTTGTCTCAGCAACTATCAATGAATAGAAAATGTTTATCAGTCGATGGTATTTATTGAGCACTTCCTTTCAATCATATTTATTGGGCGCTTACTGTGTGCAAAGCACTGTACTGAGCACTTGGGAAGGCTTCCTTGTGTGCAGAGCACTGAACTAAGTATTTGGGAAAGTGCAATACAATAGAGTTGGTAGATGTCATCCCCGACCACAGGGAACTTATTGTTTACAGGGGGAGACAGATAGTGGATAGAGCACCGGCCTAGGAGTCAGAAGGTCATGGGTTCTAATCCTGACTCTGCCACTTGCCTGCGGTGTGACCTTGGGCAAGTCATTTTACTTCTCTGGGCCTCAGTTACCTCATCTGGAAAATGGGAATCAAAACTGTGAGCCCCATGTGAGACAGGGACCATGTCCAATCTGATTTGCCTGTATCCACCCCAGTGCTTTGAACAGTGCCTACCACATAGTAAGCACTTAAATACCATAATTGCTATTAATAATAATAATGATAATGAGATAGATTAAGGATGGGGAAATATTAGAGATTAAGAATATTTACATAAGTATCGAAGTGTTTACAGGCTAAATAGTCAGTTGCATAGTGAGTAGAGGAAATAAAGGATTTGGTCTGTTAAGGCCTCTTGGAGGAGATGTGATTTAAGAAATATTTTGAAGGTGGAGAAAGTGGTGGTCTGTTGAATATGAAGGGGGAGGGAGTTCCGGCCCAAGAAAGCTAGCGTACAAGGAGTTGGCAGTGGGATAGATGAGATGGAGGTACAGACAGTGGATTGGTTTAAGAGGAATTGGTTGGAGTAGGTTCGATTAAGTAGGAGGGAGAGAACTGATTGAGTTCTCTCATTATACTCTCTGATGGAAAACAACTTTAAAGCATTTTTCAAGTATATTGGAATAATATCTATCTCCTCTTTACAGACAGGGAGAGGAAAACAGTCTTAATTCTTAGACTGTGAGCCCATTGTGGGATAGGGACTGTGTTCAACCTGATTAACTTGTACCTCTCCCAGTGCTTAGTACATAACAAGTACTTAAATACCACAATTACCACAGGAAGCAAACCTCCTCCTGCCTCAGTAGAGGGGACAAGGACAGCTCAGCAGAGGTAGACGACTGCCCCATCAAGTCTATCCTGGGTCCTTCTCTCATTTGATTCTAGTTTTAGACTGTCTCTCTGTCTGCACTGGAAATTCCCTTTCCTTCCTCCCTTCCTTTCTGCATTCCCGAAGCAGTTTATATCACTTGACAGAGCTGAAAGAACAATTCTAAGGGAGAAAGAATGAAAGATAGGACTAGATGAAGCATTGAGAGGGAAAGGCAGACAGAGGGCAAGTTGTCAGTTCCCTGAGGGCAGGGATTGTGTTTGCTCACTCTACTGTAATCTCCCAAGGTTTGGGAACTGGAGAATGAGAAAAGAATTCAAGAAAGCCAGAAGGGGAGGAAGGGGCTAGATAGGGGGAAGTCAGATCTAATACCCCTTTGATGTCTGAGGCCATGCATGACCCGTTCCACTTAGCTGAGTCTAGGACAGTTTTCTTACCCTTTTCCTCACTCTTCCTCCTCCTAAAATATTTGATAATCCAAGAGGCAACACTTTTTTTCACTCTAGACTGTAAATTCATTACGGCAGAGAACTTTTCTGCTAATTCTTTTGTATTGTACTCTCCCAACGGAATAGTACAATGCTCTGCAAGGAATAGGTGCTGAATAAATGCCATTGATTGGCTCAAAATGATGAAAGCTCTCCTGACCTCTTTTTAACTAGGTCATAACAAGAATCAACATGTGGAAATGTGTTTCAAAATAACCAATAATAATAATAGTAATTGTACTTAACTGCTTACTGTGCACTAAGCACTGGGTAGATGCAAAATTATTATGATACAGACCCAGAAGGGGTAAGTTGCTTGCCCATGGTTATTCAGCAGAGCAGAGACTACGATGAACATTGTCTCCTGCCTCTCCAGAGTCCCTGACCCTTTCCACTAGCCAAGGTGCCTCTCTCAGCATCTTGAAGATAGAAGGACTTCTAAACCTGCAGGGAGGTATGCTTGACCTGAAATAGCAAGTCTGGGAGAGTGTTAAAAGTCCCTTTCAAATGAAAAAAAAAAAGAAAGCTCAAAGTGGCTCTTAATGAACCCTAGTGAGAAACCTTCCCTTACAACACTGCTCTCAGACTGAGCCAATGACATCAAAGGAAACTTTAGTCACAAAAAGCATACCACACAGGTGCTTTAATATCTTTCTCACAGCACAACCTCCAGCAAGCCCTGCAGCAATAGACGGCAACTTCTGTGCTCCCCAAGTCAAGAGTTTCAAATGAATTTTCCATGACACTGTTTATCAAGCGTCTACAAATTAGAACTGAAACTAGATCATGATAGCTCAAACTGCTCTCCTGTCCAGAAGAGGGAAAGTTTTCCCCCCAAATGACTGGGTCCTCTAGTAGTAATTCTCTGTTACCCCAACACTAATATTGGAGAACTGTGGACAAGCAAGACCATTTATGCCAAATCATATTTATAGTAATCTGGAGAAAGTTAAAATAATTAATGCAGAAGACTGTTACTTTTACCATAAATCAATCGTGACTTGCCTTTTCTATGACTGAACGAACAAGAGTTCCCAACAATAAAACATAATAAGAAGATCCTAGTCATCAGATCTGAAAATAAATAGAGAACAATTGCTTTCTTGTAGTGTAACGACTCCATTTTCCCCAGTCACAGAACAAATCACATCCTGGCTTCAATGATCACTACGGTAACATGAAAAGAGACAAGTGTTGTGGATTCAACAAACTGCCCTTTTAGCAGCTAAAGTCGGTAGAAAAACATACACTTGTCAGATTTAATTGAAACAAAATGCTATGAGACTGCTATTCAAATCAATCATATATTTCCCCCCTCTACCCTATTGGTTCACACACCCTTCTCTGTTAATTTGAGCATAGCAAAAAGGTTTTATCCAATCAATCAATGGTATTTATTGAGTACTTGCTGTGTAAAAAGTACTTTACTAAGCACTTGGGAGAGAATAACAGATTTTGTCAAGGGGACAGACAGGAAGAGATGAGTTGAGGGCAAAAGGAAATGTGAGCTTACACAGGAAGAGAGAGATCAGGGCTGGAGAGTAGATTTGAGAATCATACCCCAAGAAATTGTAGTTGAAGTCGGAGAATCAATTCTCTAAGGGAGTGGGTGTAGATGGAGAATAGATGGGGACCCAGAACTGAGTTGTGAAGGACCTCCATTGTAAGAGGGTGGGAGGCAGAGGAGGAGCTTGTCAAAGAGACAGCATGATCAGAGAGATGGGAGAAAAAACAGGAAAGAACATTGTCAGTGAAGCCAAGGTTGAATAATGGTTCAGGAAGGGGATGGTCCAGAGTTGAAGGTAGCTGAGAGGTTGAGGAGGATTATGATGGAATAGAGGTCATTGGTTTAGGCAAGAAGGTCAATGGTAATGTTAGAGAAGGCAGTTTCCATGGAATTGAGGGAACAGAAGCTAGATTGGAGGGAGTCAAAAAGAGAATGGGTTTAGAGGAACTGGAGGCAGTGGATGTAGACAATTTGCTCTAGCAGTTTGGGGAAGAATGGCAGGAGGAAGGGGTCAAGGGAGAGGTGTTTTGTTTTAAGGTAGGGATACATGAGCATTTTTGGAATCTGGTCAAGAACTCAGTGGGAAGTGAATGGTTGAAGATAGTGGTCAGGGAGTGGGGTAGGAGATTTGATAAGGCATAAAGGGATGGGGTCAGAGTCACAGGTGGAGGAGGTAGATTTTGAAAAAAAAGACAGGTCTCCTCTTGAGATACTGCTGGAAAAGACTTTTCCCTAGACCAGATGTCATCAGGAAAATTAGCTGAAAGGTCTAGTTAGCACTTATAAATCATATACTGGTGTATTCATTACTGTGTGTCAAACACAGTTCTAAGTGCTGGGGCAGATATGAGTGTATTAGATTGTACAACAGTCCCTGTCCCACATGAGGCTCACAGTCTAGGTATGAGGGAGAACAGGAGAACTGAGGCACAGGGAAGATCATACAGCAGGCAATTGGTAGAGATAGGATTATAACACAGGCACTCTGACTCCCAGGCCCATGCTCTTCCCCTAGGCCATGGGAAGATAACCTGGATTTACAGACTTCCATCTTCTAGGCTTTTGATTGGCTTGGACTTCTACCAGACAGTAGGTTTGAGAAACAGCATGGCCTAGTGGATAGAGCATGGGCCTGGGAGTCAGAAGGCCCTGGGTTCTAATCCCAGCTCTATCACTTGTTGGCTGTGACACCTTGGGCAAGTCACTTGCTTCTCTGTGCCTCAGTTACCTCATCTTCATGCATTCAGCTGTATTTGAGCACTTACTTTGCAGATCACTGTAATCATCTTTAAAGTGGGAGTGACCGTGAACCCCATGTGGTCAAACCTGATTATATCTACCCTAGTGCATAATACAGTGCCTGGCATGTAGTAAGCACTTAAATACCATTCCAAAAAAAATTCAATTTCAAAAGGTGCTATCTCTCTGTGACGCCTTTGTCAAATTCCTTCCAAAATGGTTAATAATCTGAGATACGTCTGTTTTCACAGCACATTTTTAGATGGGGTATCCATTTCTATTATATCTGCCTAAAAGCCAAATACAATGAGACATGGATTATTTTTGCTTTTTGTGGGTAGAAGTGGTAAGTTTTTGTACCTCAAAGGCTGCTGCTGCCTCCAGTTATGTGTGAGCAAGACTCATTGGCTTCGATGGGAGAAGCATGCACATCGCCTAGGGCAGGCTTGGGCCCATGGTGTATATCCATCGGTAATGGAATGGAGAATATGTCTTTATTTAAATCTATCTTTGAATAGTTTTATTGTACTATGCTGTATGCTTTTACACTGCCCAGCTGTTTCCTCTCCAATGAAATCCTAGAAAGCCTCATTTGGAGGAACTTTTATACCACCAGAGATGTACTAAGGACATTCCCTGAAAAAACCCAGTTACTGGCATGATAAAAGGTCTTAAAGGAAGTGTATTTAAAATAGCATTGTCTTCTAGAATGGAATTAATTTGAAACAAACTGAAGAACATATGCCCAAGTAAATGATCCATGATATTTTTATTCGCAAATACAATCATGTGAGTTGATCAGTGTTTTCTAGCACGTCAATATTTGCTTCATTAAAAAGTTCCAGGGGGTGTTTAGGAGGAGAGGAAAATGATGGAAGCTTATCACAGTGAAATAAAAATCAAAATACAAAATCATGGAGTCATATTTATGTGGTGGATTGAGCTGCCATTTATTGTTTCCACTTAATAATAATGATAATGGTATTTGTTAAGCACTTACTATGGGCAAAGCACTGTTCTAAGCATGGGGATAGATACAAGGTAATCAGGTTGTCTCATTTGGGACTCACAGTCTTAATCCCCATTTTACAAATGAGGTAACTGAGGCATAAAGAAGTGCTTTGGTTCGTCACTTCCACACAGTAGACAAGTGGCAGAGCCAGGATTAGGACCCACATCCTCTTGACTCCCAAACCCGTGCTCTTTCCACTAAGCCACACTGCTTCTCTTTCGTCCCAGAACCCCCATCCACACCCCACCTCATTTAAAATTTGTGCTCCTGCACTGTGGTAGGGGAGGCGGGGGGTGGGGAGTGGAGGAAGATCCATTGCTGTCTCCTTCATTCTCTTCTACAGTACCAGTCCCCTGCCTTGGAGTTCCAAAACCACCCGGATTCCTCTGTAAATTGTCCTGCCTCCCCCAATCCACCTCAATACTTCCCTGCCACCATTAAAATCAAAGGATGACTAAGGTGATGTGGGGGGCGGGGGGCAGGGAAATGGGCGGACTCAATTTTCCCCATTTATCTGCTGTACAAATAATAATATTTGTTAAACACTATATGCCAAAAACTGTGCTAAACACGAGGGTAGATACAAGATAATTGGGTCCCACATGAGGCTCCGAGTTTAAGTAGGAGAGAGAACAGGTATTGACTTCCCATTTTGCAAGAGGGAACTGAGGCACAGAGAAGTTAAGTGACTTGTTCAAGATCACACAGCAGACAAGTGGCTGAGCCATAATTAGAATCCAGATATTCTCTCAGTCCTGTGCTCTTTCCACTAGGCCAGGCTGCTTCCCAGCAATCACCACCCAGAGCCCCTGAAGCCATGGGACAATGGAGGTGGGCTCTGAGCAGGAAGGACGATCTAAGCAGACAGTGCTGGGAGGGAACGAGCATGGTAGGGGCATGTTGAAATCAACAGTATATACTGAGCACTTGCTCTGCATAGAACAGTGTGCTAACCTCTTGGGGGTGTACAATAGACTTAATAGACATGAATACTGCCCTCAAGGTCCTTACAGCCTGAGGAAGACATATATTAAAATAAATTACCATTAGGAGAAAGCAACCATGCTACAAGATGTGTACGCTAAGGGCTGTGAGTGGAGTGGGGGTGGTGAGAACCCAAGTCAAAGTGCACAGGGAGTAAGGACTCAAGTGGACAGTGATAGTAGTGAGGGAAATAGGGTGGGGGTGAGAGAATGATCAAAGAAGGCCTCCTGGAGGAGATGTGATTTTAGTGAGGCTTTAAAGATGGACAGTAGTGGTCTGCTTGAAGAAGGCGTTCTAATCACAGCTCTACCATGTCTGCTATGTGACCTTGGACAAGTCATTTAACTTCTCTGTGCCTCAGTTACCTTACCTTTAAAATGGGGATGATCTGCATGTGAGACAAAGACTGTGTCCAACCTGATTAGCTTGTATCTACCCCAGTGCTTAGTACAGTGCCTTGTAAATAGTAAGTACTTATAAATATTTTTTGAAAAAGACAAGAAGGTCAAATTTTTATTAAAAAGCAGATAGGGTGGTTGGGGGTGGGGGGGGCTCCCAAATACTCTGGGACACAAATTCAAAGGAAGGCAGCATAAGGGGAAGAAAGGAATAAGGAATCAAAGAAAAACAAATTAAGATGGATTTATCTGAGTGACAGTTTGGTAGCAAGAATAGAGAATCAGTGTGGCTTAGTAACAAAAGTATGGGCTTGGGAGTCAGAGGACGTGGGCCCAGCTCTGCCCTTATCTACTGTGTGACCTTGGGCAAGTCACTTAACTTCTCTATGCCTCAGTTTCCTCATCTGTAAAATGGGGATGAAAACTGTGAACCCCAGTTGGGGCAACCTGATTACCTTGTATCTACCCTAGTGTTTAGAACAGTGCTTGGCACATAGTAAATGCTTTAAAAAAGACCATTATTATTATTTCCAGTGTGCTGTTCAGAGACAGCTAGATAGGGCGCCCCTCTAAAGTAATACTACCACCCCTGCTTAGGTCTACTTGAGGGCTACCTTAGAAAATCAGTTTGCTGCACTGTATTTAGCCAACAAGTGAGCTGTGCATTGTTCCCATTTTAGAAGAGGAAGCAACTTCATTGAGGCACTTGACTTTTCAAATTTGGAGCAAGGTGCAATTTTCAACAACAAAAACAATCTTGCTGTTTTCTACCTCACGATGTCTTGACCAACTGAGTTTTTAAAATGTCTCTCTCCCTTTGGGAGGGTGTACTTTGCCTGTTAAACCCTCAGGATAAAAAAGGTATAACACAGCCAGTGCCAGCAGGTAGCTATCCCTCCCACTTGCTTACTCTGGCCCCCAAAAAAAAAAAAAAGAGGGGAAAAAAAAAGTTATTGAGTCCATAATGCCTAACAAAAGTGCATCTACTGTTAGGCTCAATGAAGGCAGAGTATATTTTAAAATTCATCTTGCTGACTCCCTTAAGAACCTCGGGGCATCTGGCTTGCCTGCACTGAATGAAAGAGCTTTCATATGGCATATGAACCATTTTGTGTTATGGCAATCAATAGCTACCTGGGAATACCTTTATAAAGTGTGCACTTGGGCATACACTCCAGAGATTAATTTAGAGTCAAGGTTTATCTATTTTAACAAATGCTGGTTGGATTACATTTTCTTTTTCACCAGAACTCTCAATAGTTTTCCTCTTTCAGATTGGATACATAAATCAAAAGAACATATTTTGTAAACAAACTGTTTGTGAATATGAAGCCCCTATTCTTCATCTATTGATTCCTAAAACTGTATTTACTCAACCCCTTTGGACTGTCATTTTATCAAAATTGAGCAAATACTCCGCTCATACGGTTCACAGATAGAACCTTCTGAGGCTCTTGGGTTATCCATATATCAGAGAGCATTCAAAATTGGAAAAAAAAATAATAAATTAACATTCCCTGTTGTATAGTCCTAGTTTGGCTCCATAGTTTCTGTGTTACATTGACTTCAAATTAGAGTAATTGTCTTATTGCATTTCAGAATAATTGCTAGAAGGCTGACTGGGCTGATGATTCTTTAATGATGTTTGTTCTATGTAATATGTGGAATTGCTTAAGGGAGGGAAAAGTATTTGAATAGAAAAATCATGGTTTTTACCACAATAAAAGTCTGAGACTAAACTAAACTGCACTATGACCCTCCCAACCATTTTGGATAGTTTGCTTTCCTATTTCAAAATGTTTGTTCCCCTCAAAATGACAAAAGAATCATTGAATAAGCACAGTAGGTACCAATTCATTTTGGAAGTTTTGATTTGAAACAAAAGCCTAAAACCACTAACCATTTTCCCCCATTTGATAGTAGAAAGTCTGAATTTATTTTTTTTTTGCCAGTTTGAGTATTACAAAAATCATCTTAAATTTCAGTTTGAAATGATATGAAATAGCCAATATAGTAAACGTCAAAGAAAAGTTTAAATTGGTAATCACATCAAAGTCCCCAAAGAATATTAATTTAAAAAACTAATTGGGTTCCAGCCATGTTATATCCTCAGAATGCTGGTTTTGCAATAGATATAACGATCTTTCACTGTGAAAATACTGGAATTACATGTCTTTGTTTCAGGAAAGCTGACCACTTATCACTGTATTGGACCTTTAGACTCCGGACATTGAAGACGTCTGGCTTGTATTTCTTCAAGTCATTCATTCAATTGTATTTATTAAGTGCTTACTGTGTACAGAGCATTGTACTAAGTGCTTGGGAAAGTACAATACAGCAATAAAGAGTGATAATCCCTTCCCACAACCAAGCTCACAGTGTGGGGGTGAGGCGGGGGTGGAGGAGGTGGGGAGAGACAGACATCAATACAAATAGACAGCAATAGAAGTAGTATACATAAGTGCTGTGGGGTGGGTAAATTGGGGGGTGGGGGGCGGGGAAGCAAAGGGAGCAAGTCAGTGCAAAGGAGAAATGAATGAGGAAAAGTGGGGCTTAGTTTGGTAAGACCTCTTGGAGGAAATGTGCCTTCAGTAAGGCTTTGAAAGGGAGGAGAGTAACTACCTGGCAGATTTTAGGAAGGAGGGCATCCAGGCCAGAGGTAGGACTTTCCAGGCCAGAAGTAGGTAATAGTTCTACTGAACTAATACCCACTTTTTTTTTTTTGGTAAACTAGATGCTGACTGCTCCTTCAAGGAAATGCACTTAGTTCTTCCATAATTCAGGTTTTCACTACTGTTAGGGACTGCTGATAAGGGTATTAGAGAATGTCCTCTTACAACAGACATCTATCTGGTTTGATCTGTATGTGTGATTTGTTTGGAATATAAGCCCTATATTATACAGCTGAATATGAATGACAAAAGCACGAGTAACACTTCAGCCAAGTGAAGGATACAATGGGTACAACTTGGGTCCAACCCCATCAATGCTCTTGTTGCCTCTACTGGACTTATGATTGTCCTTGTATTCTTATGTCGTCATATCTTTATTCAATCTTTATGTGCTCTCCATCAATCTCCCAACCCCACTTTTAGATTCTGAGCCCCATGAGGGTCAGTGACCTAGTCTTCATTCTTTAATTTAATTTATTCTTCCACACTGCCCAGTCCTTTGTACACATTTGATGCTCAAAAAAGACCACTGAATAAATGAACACTATCTTCAGGAGGTCCTTGCAGTCAATTGTGCACTAACAATCATATTGTGGATGCAATTTTTGCAGTATAAAGGGTACAAGAGTGCACTGCTTTTTGTAGACCTCACAGAAACATTTGTACTGTCAAAATACATGGGTCCCGGCCACTGCTGCAGAAATTCAGTAGATCTGAGAAGTTCATCTAGATTATTAACTACTTGGAAAATACAGTCAATTACGACCTAGATAAAAGGTACTCTGATTCTTTCCCCATTCCTTTTGGAATAAAACACTGTCTCCTCCTCTAAACTGTCAGCTTCTTGTGATCAGGGAACATGTCTGATAAGTCTTTTCTATTGTAGTCTCTGAACTGCTGAGTATAGTGCTCTACACTGTAACTATATACCACTGATTAAGCAAGGGAAACAATGTGTCCTAGTGGAAAGAGCATAGGTCTGGGAATCAAAAAGACCTGAGTTTTAATCCCAGCTCCGCCACTTACCTGCTGTGTGACCTTGTGTAACTTCTCTGTGCCTCAGTTACATGACTGGTAAAATGGGGATTTAATACTTGTGCTCCCTCCTACTTAGAATGTAAACCCCATGTGGGACCTGATTATCCTGTATTTACCCCAATGCTTAGTAATAATAATAATAATGCTGGCATTTGTTAAGCACTTACTATGTGTCGAGCACTGTTCTAAGAGCTGAGGTAGATACAGGGTAATCAGGTTGTCCCACGCGGGGCTCACAGTCTTAATCCCCATTTTCCAGATGAGGTAACTGAGGCACAGAGAAGTGAAGTGACTTGCCCAAAGTCACACAGCTGACAAGCAGCGGAGCCAGGATTAGAACCCATGACCTCTTACTCCTAAGCCCGGGCTCTTTCCACTGAGCCACACTGCTTCTCTGGGAACAGTACAGAAGATAAGAGCTTGAACCTAGTACGGAACAGAAGAGTGAAAAGAAAAGCAGATATAGGGGAAAAATGACAACCTCCACCTTTTCCTTTGCCCAAGAAATCTAGCTGGTAACCACCAGTCTTTTGCACATTTTTAAAGGCTTGAGCTTGTCCAGACAAACCTATTTTCTATTTACGCCCACACATATATTCCTGATTTCAAGTTTAAACAGAGACTTAACAGCTAAAATGGAAATTTCTAAATCACTGAATTCCATAAAAAATGATAGACTGATGTGCTTGTTGTGTATTTAGTGTCAGCAATTATAAAAAAATCTTTAAACTTGCCTTTATTTTGCCTGATCACATCTGTGTAACACTGCAATGTTTTGGCAGACAGTAGCACATTAAAAGCTTTAGAAAGAAAAGTTTAAAATCTAAATGCAGAGAGGTAACCATGACTGAATTACTCTCCTGGGAGAAAAATGCTCTTAGAGTGCCTTTTGAAATCAGCGTTATCATTTCAATACATGTCAAATATGAGTCATTTCCTAGTTTAGGCAAAATTTCTTTATAAATCTTTAAATCTTCCACTTCTTTCAAGAAAAGGTTAAAGTACTTATGATTTAATGAGCCCGCTTTACATCATAACAGTTTGACTATCAAGAGAAAACTTGTCCTTTCCAATTTGGGGAATCTTTTTTTTGACATGTTTTTGAATTCTTTACAGTGTATAAGAGAAAGAAGTACAGAATAGGAAAGGTGGATGGATACAAGTGAGGGCAGTGGTAAATGTCTGGAAGGGTGGGAGTCACACAGAGGGGAGGGCCGAGAGTGAGGCTGGAGAGGATTGGGGGGATCAAAGATGTAAAGCATTCCAACCCATAAGTCAGGATAGGCCAAAGGCATTTGGATCCCTATTAGTGGTGAGGGAGACCAGTGAAGTTGAGGTGGTGAAGTGGTGGGGGTCAAAAGGTGAGAAGCAGCATGGCCTAGTGGTTAGAGCATGGATCTGGCAGTCAGAAGGACTTGGGTTTTAAATCTGGCTCTGCCATTTGTCTGCTGTGTGACCTTAGGCAAGTCACTTCACTATGCCTCAGTTACCTCACTGCAAAATGGGGATTAATCCTGTGAGCTCCATGTGGGACATGGACTGTGTCTTACCTGATTAGCTTGTATCCACCCCACTGCTTAGTTTAGTGCCTGGCACATAGTAAGTGCTTAATTTGTACCATAAAAAGAACAAAAAAAGCAAATTGGGGTGTCCTCAGGAGATGAATAGCCTTTTGGAAAGATGAGTGACAATGAGGAACTGGCCTCTTTTAGAGGCAGTTTGAGCTGTCTCTACTATTCAGAGTCAAGAAAGGGGAAGATCAGAAACCAAAACAAAACCTTTTTACCCCAGAAGCAGCCAACCTATGAAATCTGGGTCTGAAAATGTGTTTATGTCCATAGACATCAATAAGCTGTCAATGAGCAAATCAAGGCTCTTCCCTAGCTAGTGGGTGAACTGACGATGAAGGAGTTATTGCTAAAGTTAAACTCCCTGGAGAAGCAGTGTGACAATCAATAGAGAATAATAATAATAATAATGTTGGTATTTGTTAAGCGCTTACTATGTGCAGAGCACTATTCTAAGCACTGAGGTAGATACAGGTAATCAGGTTGTCCCACTTGGGCTCACAGTCTTCCTCCCCATTTTACAGATGAGGTAACTAAGGCCCAGAGAAGTTAAGTGATTTGCCCACAGTCACACAGCTGACAAGTGGCAGAGCTGGGATTCAAACCCATGACCTCTGACTCCCAAGCCCGTGCTCTTTCCACTGAGCCATGAACCTGGGAGTCAGAAGGACCTGGGTTCCAACCCCAGCTATGCCACTTGCTTGCTGTGTGATCTTGGGCAAGTTAACTTCTCTATACCTCATCTTTAAAATGGGGATTGAGAATATGAGCCCCATATGAGCTTGCATCTACCCCCACAGAAAAAAGGGATGAATTGGACTTTTATTCTCAGTAGTGTAAATATCAGGTTTCTCATTTCTTCCCACAGCTAGCCCAGACTTAGCAGCAGCTTCTAAGGTTCATACAAAAATGGACTTGACAACTAAAGCAATAATGTAGCCCCCTCAGTGTCTCTGCATAAAGTTCATTGGTTCTAAGGTTGTTTTAATAGATCAGCTAGAATTTTGTTCACACTACCAAGAATGGTATCTGAAAGGCAGCTGCTAAATATCAAGCCAAGGACTTGGCTACTCCCATGACCGATAAGATGGCAACTAACCAAATAGAATTTTAACTTTTGGGGGAAATTCACATATAACCAAGAAAAACTAAATGTCCTCTAGTACAAGTTACTACCCCCAAAAGAATTTTATCTGATCTTCTATGGGTCATTTTACAACTACTTAGGAAAAAAAGGTTGATGTGTCAGAAGGATTTATTGTTCACTTAAGCAATTTTTCTTCCTTAAAGTTGTCAATTAGATATACCTAAAAATCAAAAAGAAAACTATGGGGAAACCATTTGGGGATTTGTAAGCAAATGCCATTAAAATAAGAAAAGAACAATGATCCTTGTGCTTAACCAAATGTTAAATATTTTTTATTTTACTCACCTGCACACTAAGATGAATCCATTTCTTCACAAGAATTCTCCCCAGTGTCATTACTTTTATTGGAGGCTGCAAACCATTTACTGTGCGATAATAAAACGTGGTCTCTCTCTCAGAGATGGTAAGTTTGAACACAATCTGCCCATTCATGGCCTTTTCTATCACACACCTTAGGAAGCAACCAGAAAGGAAGAAAAAGGTCAGATTCCAAGCAAGGGACACCCCAAACCTCCACAGGATACAATGCTGTTAAACAGACCCAAAATACTACTCACAATGGTGTGTAATGAAAGAGAGGTACTGGAAGCTATTAGGCTTAAGGAAACGAGTTCTTTGCAATGAAAAAAAAATCAAATAAAAGAGGGAAGACTTATTTACACCATGTTCTCTGGAGTCTCACCGCCCTTCATTATAGATCCATGACAGAAACAGGGTGGCTGAAATCTTTCCATAAAACTAACATTTAGGCTATTGGCTCATTAGTTTCTTTCGCATTTCTTTTCCACAGAGTCGGGCAACATAGTACATCCCGACTGGGTATTAAGTCATCAGCGCACATCCTCCCTCATTTTTTTTTTCATATAAAGAAAATTTAGTGCTCATGGAAGGCTCTGAAGTGTTAGCCTTAGAGTTAGATTTGTGTTATATAATTCTCAGTTTGAAGTGCAAAGTGGATGACCATAAGAGGTCTTTGCTTCCCCCTTTCAAACTTTGTCCCCATAAGACTGGAGAACAGTGCCTTGGAGGTTGATAGGGAAGTGCTCCCTTCCCATTTTAATTATAAGTATGATCATTACTATAGTGATATTTGTTAAGCACTTACTATGTGCTAAGCACTGTATTAAGTGCTGGCAGAAACACAAGTTTATCAGGTTGGACCCAGCCCATTTCCCTCATGGGGCTCACAGTTTAAGTAAGAGGGAGAACTGCTACTGAATCCTCATTTTACAGTTAAGGAAACTGGGGCACAGAGAAGTTAAGTGACTTGCCTAAGGTCACAGCAGGTAGGTGGTGGAACAGAATTAGAACCCAGGTCCTCTGACCCCCTTAGACCATGTTGCTTCTCACTAGGCCTTGCTGCTTTTAGTTTACATTTCATTGTTTTACATTGGCTGTATTAAAGTTTTTTCTTGAATTCCAACTGCAGACTTCAAAATTATTTGGTTTTTAGCACAGTTCCTTTTCCATTACAAAGTCATAGGGCTGGAAGGGCCCTCAAAGTTGCAATCATCTTCAAGGTGGTATGCATAAAAAAAAAAGATAAGCCATCTAAAATAAGTTTTTTTAAAGTCTTCATCCATTTTAGAAAATTTGAAATGAATAAATGAGAGTTGGGTCCCACTTACTCTCTCCACAAAGTTGTTTTCAAAAAGCGTATTTACCAAATACAAACTTATTTTCCAAGGCTTACCAAAAAGAAATTTCTTAATATGTTGCTGATTGACTTTCTTGCTATTTTGTTTGCTAGCAAACATGCTAGTTTTAGTAGATAATAAATGTTAGGAGAAGGCAGAGCTACAGCAGGTAGCAAAATATTTAGTAATTGGATTTACACTGTTCTTGGATAAACAATAATTGGATAATCCATGTTTTGTTGATTTTCCTTATCTAATGCAAACCTGCCTGAAATTTTCTCCCACCCCAACAGGTGCCACAATTTTAGGAATGGAAATGACCTTAATGCATAGCACTCTGAAAACAGGAAACTCACCCCCACTGGATTCCAACCTATTTTATGATTGTGTGACATGAGCCAATGGAAATTGGAATAAGAGTGCCAATGCTGGTTGGGAAAGGAATGCTTTATCTTAGTTCAATCTGACACGAGGCAGAATCTTCTAAGGCACTTCTGCCACTAGTTCAACAAACCCAGCAGGTTCAATTTGTAGGAATACTGGACAGAGGGCTTTGTTAAGGTTGAGGGAAAAGACAATAGTGGACTGAGGTTACTTTCATCCAAAGTCTCAAACTAAACCAAAAAATTGCCGAGTTTCACCTGGGATCAGATTGCAGTGACAGGATCTCCCACCATAAATGGAAGGAAAGGAAGAATAATTTTAGGGACATCAGTGCTTTTTTAAAGGAAGGGACGAATCCAAGACATTTCCTGTTCCGTTCTTTTGAAAGAGTTTTGCTTACTGAGCTACCAAAAAGCAGGACTGACAAATGTATCTTCCCACATCTTCTGGGATACAGTGAGATTCATGAATAACTGCAAAATTCATCATTAAATTATATAATGGTAATCAAGAAAGTTATTGATAGGAAATTAAGTCTCTATGGAATTATATTAAACCCATCATAATAATGGTATTTGTTAAGCGCTTACTATGTGCAAAGTACTGTTCTAAACACTGGGAGGGATACAAGGGGATCAGGTTGTCCCACTTGGGGCTCACAGTCTTAATCCCCATTTTACAGATGAGGTAACTGAGGCACAGATAAGTTAAGTGACTTGCCCAAAGTCACAGAGCTGGCAAGTAGTGGAACTGGGATTAGAACCCATGACCTATGACTCCCAGGCCCATGCTCTTTCCATTGAACCACACTACTTCTACATTATAACTGAGTGTCCCTAATTATGATCCTAACCAGCCCCTATTCTCTATGCATTCACTACCTAAACAACAAATTCAATCACATCAGAGGGCTAACTCTATGCAGAATACAATGTCATAGAGTTGGTAGACACATTCCATGCCCACAGTGAGACAGACATGAACAGAAATAAATGGATATGTACTTAAGTGCTGTAGGGCTGAGAGAGGGTTGAATGAAGGGTGCAAATCTAAGTACAAGGGCAACACGGAAGGGAGTGAGAGAAGAGGAAATTAAGGCAGAGTCAGGGAAGGCCTCTTGGAGGAAATGTGCTTTTCATAAAGTTTTGAAGGTGGGGGGAAAGATCGTCTGTTGGGTACGAAGAGGGAGACACGATGAGGACCAGAGACTGATGGCGAGGAAGGAGATTGAGGTACAGTGGGTAGAATGGCATTAGAGGAGAGAAGTGCACATGCTGGGTTGTAGTAGAAGAATAGCGAAGTAACATAGGCTGGGGCAAGGTGATGGAGTGCTTTCCTGCTGATGGTAAGGAGTTTCTGTTTGATGTGGAGGTGGATAGGCAACTATTCAAGGATCTTGAGGAGTGGGGAAACATAGATTAAATGTTTTGTAGAAAAATTAACTGGGTAATAATAATAATGTTGGTATTTGTTAAGCGCTTACTATGTGCAGAGCACTGTTCTAAGCGCTGGGGGAGATACAGGGTAATCAGGTTGTCCCACATGAGGCTCACAGTCTTCATCCCCATTTGACAGATGAGGTAACTGAGGCACAGAGAAGTTAAGTGATTTGCCCAGTCACATAGCTGACAAGTGGCAGAGCCGGGATTCGTACCCATGACCTCTGACTCCCAAGCCCGGACTCTTTCCACTGAGCCACGCTGCTTCTCTAATGAAGAATGGACTGGAGTGGGGAGAGATAGGAGGGAGGGAGGTCACTGAGGAGGCTGATGCAGAAATAAAAGTGGGATAGGAAAGTGCTTGGATTAATGTGGTAGCAGTTTGGATGGAGAGGAAAGAGCAGATTTGAGTGACACTGTGAAGGTTGAACTGGCAGGATTTGGTCACAGCTTGAATACATGGGTTCAATGAGACAGACTCCTCTCCTCTCTCACAAGACGACTTTTCTCATCCATCCATCCAACCATGCAACCTCTGCCTATCTCCCCTGCCCCCCACTTTCCTCTGACCCTCCTACCTTTCCTTCACTTCTTGCCAAATGGCCTCATCTTGGATGTGTCAGGGGCAGAGAGATAATCCGCTACCATCCAAATGGCACCTGAAATCGAGCCTGGCAGCTCTCCTTACTACACACATGGCAAAATTTGCTGTTTTTCTACATCAACAAATAGAATTGTTTGCTCTATCATTTGTACTGCACTCCCCCAAGTGCTTAGTACAGTGCTCTGTACACAGTAAGCACTCAATAGATACGACTGACTGAAGGGGATAGAGAACAGGTATTTCATCCCCATTTTACAGATGAGGAAAATGAGTCCCAGAGAGTTAAGTGACTTGCCCAAGGTCACACAGCAGGCAAGTGGCAGAATTGTGTTTAGAACCCTGGTCCTCTAAGCCCCAGGCCCATGCTCTTTCCACTAGGTCACGCTACTTCTCTAGGCCACACCGCCTCTCTGCTTTTTCAGGACAACAGGTAAGCAAACACCCACCTCACTACTTACATTACACCTTCTTGCTCGGGTTTCAGCCACACGGTCAAAGTAAACGATGCCGCCAGCCTTGGAGAACGAGGAGAAGCGAAGCAGTCTTTGTGATTCCCAAAAATAAAACTGGTGGCATCGCTGGGGGAGCCAGGAGGCAAATCAGCCCTGTCCACTGAAATGCAACTACTGAGGCCTACTTTCAAAAGGGCCGTGAAATTGGGGTGTGAAGACCGGTATGGGCACCTCTGATCACAGAATTGCTGGGTACAGGAGTGAATGCTTCCAGGAGCAGCAGAGCTCTGACAGAAAACACTCTGGGAGGAAAGCCCACAGGTTGCGTAGGGGGGCTCAATGGAAACATTTTTGAAAGCACCAATATTTGCAAGTCTTGGGAAATGACCCCCTGAACTAGCCAGCTGTAAGGATGCAGGAGAGGCAGGGTGTAATGTTTCAATGGCATGGAACAAAAAACCCCACTGCCATAACAAAGTGAGGCAATTCATGTTTATAAAAAAAGCATATGACTCCCAAATAAGGTCCATGGGGCTCACTAGCAATCTTCTGAAGTAGGGGACTTTAGAAGATGGTGAAACATTTGATTTGAGCAATCCAAATTGTTCAAACTTGGAGGATAAATTTCTTCTCATCAGGGTTGTAATCATGGATGACTTCTGGGATCTAGGACCAAAAGCAAATAAGAGCTGAGAGAAGCAGGTACATTTCTTAGATCAAAGGCCACAACTAATGTCACCAATAAACTATTGTTTAAAATGGCCTACTCTGTTATATTGTACTCTCCCAAGCACTCAGTACAGTGCTCTGCATCTTATAACTCAATAAATGATTGCTATACCTCAGTTAATTTGATATATTAGCTATATAAAAATTACAATGTTTATGTAGTAAAATACTATGTCTCATTGAGAAAATCTACATCTTCTACTTGTCCACATGAATATTTCCAAAATCCCATGGGGAAACTGGCTACTACACAACACAGAGTAGGTATGCAGTAGAGAACACCCTACTTCATACCTCATTCCACAACAGGTGCATTAGTATGCAATATTCATCAGTCTAATTGGGGAGAAGAGATGCATGACTACATTGTATGCATGCATTATGTTCTAACAGATATCTAACAATTCAAGTTTACAAAGCATTTGTGTCTTACCACCTTATCGTCCACCCCACGCTTTTCCTTTTAGCCTTTAGTAAAGCTGATTAGAAACACATCACCATCTGTCCCCTGCTTTAATAGCAAACACGTCTGTGCTGGTGTTTACTGACACTATTATATATCTGAAGGTTAAATATGGACCTCTAATTCTGTGAAAGTAATTGTATTGATAAATAAACTGAGTTACCGTTCTTTATTGCATTTCAATGAGAGGAGCACTCTTTTCCTCAGTTTGAAGATTGGTTCTTCGGAGGCAGGAATGCTGCTTGCTGTTGCTTGGCAACACTGTGGTAATCCCCGGTTATTCTTAGGAAAGACCACAGCAAGAGGAAGACTGGAGACCCAGGTAAAGTATTTTAAACACTTTAATAAGTGCAGCTTGATATCTGCTCTCTTCCAGACTGGTACATAACTCCTTGTGCTTACCTCGGCTGATCCTAACTGTGGGAAGGGCCTGGGTGGAAGCCTTGCATACCTAATTTTAAAGTAGCAGTACACCTTAGCCTGTATTTTCCCCAACAACTTTAATTTTCCTAATAGTCTAATCAAAATCCCAGCTCATTACTCTCCAGGAGCCCACGAAGTTCAAAGCAGAAAGATACTCTGGACAGGGAACTCAACTTGGCTTCAAGTAGTTAGCACGGTGCTCTGCACACTGTAAGCGCTCAATAAATACGAATGATTGATTTTTGTCTTTGCCGGGGGTTTGAAGTTGGAGGTCCTTAATATGCTGCCTTTGCCTAAGGGCTCAGGCCTCTGCTGGGAGATTTATTTTTAGACTGGCTAGTTAGCTTGATTTAGTTAGGACACAGATTTTATTCAGTTCTTGCAGACAACTTTAGGAAAAAAATATACAAATTTCCTGGATAAGGTCTTTCTTCCACTGACCCCCAACTGCTCCTGGTCACTTTAATTGCTTGGACTTCTACATCCAGCATGGAATCAGTGTTATTTATTGAGTACTTACTGTGTGCAGGGCACTATAATAAGCACTTGAGAAAGTACAGCACAACAGTTTAAAGATCACATTCTGTGATCAACGCATGTTTCATTTAGGTCCCACCATGCTTGAGAAATTGTAGTGTGAATGACTTTGCCTCGTATTGTCTATCTTTTCACCATGTTATCCCCTTAAGGTTGCAATGGTATGTGTAGGTATTGAGGAAAAGGTCCATCGGCAAGCGTGAGTCCATTTCCCTCCAAGGGATCTGAAATGACTGGCATGGAGCAGTCACAAACAGAGGGACCCTCCAGTTTGAGTTTGCTGGAGCAGTTAGAAACCACCCACCCAGTTTTGGATTATTGATCTCACACACCCTCACTTCAGTGAACTCACTGAAGAAAAAACTGAAAGGTGTAAGGTGGAGAAAAGAACTTGGGTGTTTTTAAAAAGTCATATGACGACAACAACAAAAAGATTAAAATGCCCCAGCGTAAAGGATTTAGGTTCAGATGAGGTATACAAGGTTAGCTAGGTCCCTAAAACACTTTCAAAGCTTTGGCACACAAATGGCATGGATACATTACAGGCCCCAAAACAATCTAAACATAGCATGAGCAGAGTTGAGAGATTCTAGAGATGTGCTTGAGGGAACATGAGATTTCATTTCATGGGCAAATCAAAAACTCAGTGCCAAGGAAATCAATGTTATGCCAGTAAATTCCCTACCTGAAGTTCATATATGACTTGAGGAAAAAAAAAATGAAGGGATGATGAAAATGTAAATGACTTGTGTGTAACATCAAATAAACAATTCAGAATAAATGTTGATAATATAGTTGAGGACACCAAGTCTCATACGTTCTCAAAATTTATTTTAAAAGGCATTAGAACCTTCAGAAGCTATTTCCTATCAAGATGTTAGGAGTCCTTAGACACATAAACCTCACTATGACTGTTTTAAATTTAGAAAATGAAAATCTTGGTGATAACACAAATAAACCAGGTATGGAATCTAGAGTAGAATTTCTGAGGGAATCTCAAAATAGGCTGATTCTTCTCAGATGCAGAACACATTGTTTCAATCTAAACATCAAAATAAGAAATTTAAAAACACTCTTCCAAAAATTAAGGAGATAAAATATGCATTACATGGTATAATGGATCCGTGAGTTGGCGTCACATTTTAAAATATCACAGACTTTGGCAAAGCAGAGCTCAGGAAAATCTTACTGAATAGCTTGAATAATTTGTATCCTATGATGAGCCCATCCAGGCAACATAAGTAGCAAACCTCTTGGGAGGCCCTGAGAATTTTCAGTTCACTTGTGACTGCCCATTGTACTTGCTAAAGAGAAATAATAAGAGTTCAATACAATGAAAATCTTGTAAACAGGAAACTGTATGTGTGAAATGCTTCATTTTGAACAGATTTACAATAAAATGCAAATAGGGCTGAATATCTTTTGTGGTCTCTGGGGTTTTGCTTCCAAGGTAGCAGTGACCTGCATTCCAAAACCAATTGCAGAGAAATTTGGAGATGAGAAGAGAACCAGGACTTTCTTCTGTCTTGTTCCTAAATTTAATCCCATGGGTAAAATGAGGATTAAATACCTATTCTCCCTCTCCCTTAGACTATGAGCCCCATGTTGGGGAAAGACTGCAACCAACCTTGCTTATGAGAATATGCCCCAGTTTTTGTTACGGTGCTTAACACTACTAAGACACTAACAGACACTACTAAGTAGTAGTAATTGTGACACCTAACTCAAATACAGATTGCTAGGGTTTTTTTTCGCCCCTCTAGTCTGAGCATTATTTTAGTGTGTCTCCCCCTCTATTTTAAAAGATTCTTGAAGGCAGGGATCTTCTATTTATTCAGTTATACTCTCCTAAATGAGAGAAGCAACATGTCTAGTGGATAGAGCACAGACCTGAGAGTCAGAAGGACCTTGGTTCTAATCCAGGCTCTGCCACTTGTCAGCTGTGACACTTTGGGTAAGTCACAACTTCTCCATGCCTCAGTTACTTCATCAGTAAAATCAGGGTTAATGTGGGACATGGACTGTTTTGAAACTCATTATCTCGCATCTACCCCAGTGCAAGTGCTTAACAAATACCATTAAAATACCTAGTACAGTAGCTTTCACATATTCATAAGTATTTATTGAGCACTTACTATGTGCAGAGCACTGTACTAAGCACTTGGAATGTACAATTTGGCAAACATATTGTTGATTAAGGTTTTTGCACAGGTCATTATTCATTTTGGGTTTATGCAGTTTGTGAAAAGCAACCACCACCTAGTGGGAAAAGCATATTAATAGAAGTCAGAGGACCTGGGTTCTACTCCCTGCCTGATCAACTGCTTGCTGCATGACTTTAGGCAAGTTACTTAACTTGTCTGTGCCTCAGTTTCCCCATCTGTTAATTGGATAATATCTGTTTTCTCTCCTCAGACTGTCAGGCCTTGGGCTGTACACGACATGACTGCCTTCTCTCTCACCCTGCATTTAGCACACTGCTTGCAACATAGTAAATGTTTAACACAATACCATTATTGTTACATTATTACTAAGTTATTCAACTAAGCTCCTAAAGGGTAAAAACTGTAACTCCCTGTAAGGGCTCAATAAGTACCATTAATTGAAGCATATGCAATCTTCATAGTGGTATTTTTTAGGTTTTTGAAACTTTTTTCCATACAGTGAAGTGAATAATGACCCAAGTTTTGACATTTTCAGGCCCACACCTGAGAATGACGTTTGTGCTCTCCAGACAACATCAGTCCTTTTTCAAAGTAATAACAACAATTTCATTTGTAATAGCTAAAGGGGAGTTGGATCTTGACACTGCAGGAATAATTAACAATTATGCTTCAAAGGGAAGGAAAGCCTGTATTACCCGGGGAAATGAATTCCAAAGTACAAAATTCTGAGAGATCAGGAGGTGGCGGCAGGTATTTTATAGAGCTGTTAAGAGCCTTTTAACAGCTTCAAGAAGTACTGTACATTAGCCAGTATCTTTTAACACCAAAAGGTCCTTTGTTTCTAGAGAGATAAGATCAAAATGGTCACTTAGTGTGCTTTTACATGACTTTATTCACTATTCCTGAGTTTCTGCTGTTTGGG